>NC_092342.1:180052500-180352500 GCF_046630445.1 Rutidosis leptorrhynchoides | reverse complement strand
TAAATACATATTAAAACACTACATGTATATACATTTTAACTGAGTCGTTAAGTCATCGTTAGTCGTTACATGTAAGTGTTGTTTTGAAACCTTTAGGTTAACGATCTTGTTAAATGTTGTTAACCCAATGTTTATAATAACAAAAGAGATTTTAAATTATTATATTATCATGATATTATGATGTACGAATATCTCTTAATATGATATATATACATTAAATGTCGTTACAACGATAAACGTTACATATATGTCTCGTTTCAAAATCGTTAAGTTAGTAGTCTTGTTTTTACATATGTAGTTCATTGTTAATATAATTAATGATATGTTTACTTATCATAATATCATGTTAACTATATATATAACCATATATATGTCATCATATAGTTTTTTTACAAGTTTTAACGTTCGTGAATCACCGGTCAACTTGGGTGGTCAATTGTCTATATGAAACCTATTTCAATTAATCAAGTCTTAACAAGTTTGATTGCTTAACATGTTGGAAACATTTAATCATGTAAACATCAATCTCAATTAATATATATAAACATGGAAAAGTTCGGGTCACTACAGCGTAGGTGGATTGAATTGTTGAATGATTACGACTTTGAGATTCGTTACCACCCGGGGAAGGCAAATGTGGTAGCCGACGCCTTGAGCAGGAAGGACAGAGAACCCATTCGAGTAAAATCTATGAATATAAAGATTCACAATAACCTTACTACTCAAATAAAGGAGGCGCAACAAGGAGTTTTAAAAGAGGGAAATTTAAAGGATGAAATACCCAAAGGATGGGAGAAGCATCTTAATATTCGGGAAGACGGAACCCGGTATAGGGCTGAAAGGATTTGGGTACCAAAATTTGGAGATATGAGAGAAATGGTACTTAGAGAAGCTCATAAAACCAGATACTCAATACATCCTGGAACGGGGAAGATGTACAAGGATCTCAAAAAACATTTTTGGTGGCCAGATATGAAAGCTGATGTTGCTAAATATGTAGGAGAATGTTTGACGTGTTCTAAAGTCAAAGCTGAGCATCAGAAACCATCAGGTCTACTTCAACAACCCGAAATCCCGGAATGGAAATTGGAAAACATTACCATGGATTTCATCACTAAATTTCCAAGGACTGCAAGTGGTTTTGATACTATTTGGGTAATAGTTGATCGTCTCACCAAATCAGCACACTTCCTGCCAATAAGAGAAGATGACAAGATGGAGAAGTTAGCACGACTGTATTTGAAGGAAGTCGTCTCCAGACATGGAATACCAATCTCTATTATCTCTGATAGGGATGGCTGATTTATTTCAAGATTCTGGTAGACATTACAGCAAGCATTGGGAACTCGTCTAGACATGAGTACTGCCTATCATCCACAAACTGATGGGCAGAGCGAAAGGACGATACAAACGCTTGAAGACATGCTACGAGCTTGTGTTATTGATTTCAGAAACAGTTGGGATCGACATCTACCGTTAGCAGAATTTTCCTACAACAACAGCTACCATTCAAGCATTGAGATGCCGCCGTTTGAAGCACTTTATGGTAGAAAGTGCAGGTCTCCAATTTGTTGGAGTGAAGTGGGGGATAGACAGATTACGGGTCCGAAGATAATACAAGAAACTACCAAGAAAATCATCCAAATTCAACAAAGATTAAAAACCGCCCAGAGTCGACAAAAGAGCTACACGGACAGTAAAAGAAAAGATATAGAGTTTGAAATTAGAGAAATTGTCATGCTTAAGGTTTCACCTTGGAAAGACGTTGTTCGATTTGGTAAACGAGGGAAATTAAATCCAAGGTATATTGGACCATTCAAGATTATTGATCGTGTCGGACCAGTAGCTTACCGACTTGAGTTACCTCAACAACTCGCGGCTGTACATAACACTTTCCACGTCTCGAATTTAAAGAAATGTTTTGCTAAAGAAGATCTCACTATTCCATTAGATGAAATCCAAATCAACGAAAAACTTCAATTTATCGAAGAACCCGTCGAAATAATGGATCGTGAGGTTAAAAGACTTAAGCAAAACAAGATACCAATTGTTAGGGTTCGATGGAATGCTCGTAGAGGACCCGAGTTCACCTGGGAACGAGAAGATCAGAGGAAGAAGAAATACCCACATTTATTTCCAGAAGATACGTCAACACCTCCAACTGCTTAAAATTTCGTGACGAAATTTATTTAACGGGTAGGTACTGTAGTGACCCGAACTTTTCCATGTTTATATATATATTAAATGAAATTGTTATTTACATGATTAAGTGTTTCCAACATGTTAAGCAATCAAACTTGTTAAGACTTGATTAATTGAAATAGGTTTCATATAGACAATTGACCACCCAAATTGACCGGTGATTCACGAACGTTAAAACTTGTAAAAACTATACGATGACATATATATGGTTATATATATAGTTAACATGATTTTATTATAAGTATGTATCTCATTAGGTATTTTAACAATGAGATATATACATAAAAATGAGACTATTAATTTAAGAAACTCAAAAACGATATATATAACGATTATCTTTATAACAACGTCTTACTAGGTACATATGAATCATATTAAGATATTGATACACTTGGTTAATTATGTTAAATGATAAGTAAATATATTATTAAGTGTATTAACAATGAAATACATATGTAAAAATAAGACTACTAACTTAATGATTTCGAAACGAGACATATATGTAACGATTATCGTTGTAACGACATTTAACTGTATATATATCATACTAAGATATATTATATATCATAATATCATGATAATATAACAATTTACATCTCATTTGTTATAATAAACAATGGGTTAACCACATTCAACAAGATCGTTAACCTAAAGGTTTCAAAACAACATTTACATGTAACGACTAACGATGACTTAACGACTCAGTTAAAATGTATATACATGTAGTGTTTTAATATGTATTCATACACTTTTGAAAGACTTCAAGACACTTATCAAAATACTTCTACTTAACAAAAATGCTTACAATTACATCCTCGTTCAGTTTCATCAACAATTCTACTAGTATGCACCCGTATTCGTACTCGTACAATACACAGCTTTTAGATGTATGTACTATTGGTATATACACTCCAATGATCAGCTCTTAGCAGCCCATGTGAGTCACCTAACTCATGTGGGAACCATCATTTGGCAACTAGCATGAAATATCTCATAAAATTTCAAAAATATGAGTAATCATTCATGACTTATTTACATGAAAACAAAATTACATATCTTTTATATCTAATCCATACACCAACGACCAAAAACACCTACAAACACTTTCATTCTTCAATTTTCTTCATCTAATTGATCTCTCTCAAGTTCTATCTTCAAGTTCTAAGTGTTCTTCATAAATTCCAAAAGTTCTAGTTTCATAAAATCTAGAATACTTCCAAGATTGCAAGTTTACTTCCAAGTTTTCTAAATCCATTCCAAGTAATCATCCAAGATCAAGAAACCTTTGTTACTCACAGTAGGTTATCTTTCTAATACAAGGTAATAATAAAATTCAAACTTTAATTCAATTTCTATAACTATAACAATCTTATTTCGAGTGGAAATCTTACTTGAAATTGTTTTCGTGTCATGATTCTGCTTCAAGAACTTTCAAGCCATCCAAGGATCCTTTGAAGCTAGATCTATTTTTCTCATTTCCAGTAGGTTTATCCAAGGAACTTGAGGTAGTAATGATGTTCATAACATCATTCGATTCATACATATAAAGCTATCTTATTCGAAGGTTTAAACTTGTAATTACTAGAACATAGTTTAGTTAATTCTAAACTTATTCAAAAATAAAAGTTAATCCTTCTAACTTGACTTTTAAAATCAACTAAACACATGTTCTATATCTATATGATATGCTAACTTAATGATTTAAAACCTGAAAACACGAAAAACACCGTAAAATCAGATTTACGCCGTCGTAGTAACACCACGGGCTGTTTTGGGTTAGTTAATTAAAAACTATGATAAACTTTGATTTAAAAGTTGTTATTCTGGGAAAATAATTTTTATTATGAACATGAAACTATATCCAAAAATTATGGTTAAACTCAAAGTGGAAGTATGTTTTCTAAAATAGTCATCTAGACGTCGTTCTTTCGACTGAAATGACTACCTTTACAAAAATGACTTGTAACTTATTTTTCTGACTATAAACCTATACTTTTTATGTTTAGATTCATAAAATAGAGTTCAATATGAAACCATAGCAATTTGATTCACTCAAAACGGATTTAAAATGAATAAGTTATGGGTAAAACAAGATTGGATAATTTTTCTCATTTTAGCTACGTGAAAATTGGTAACAAATCTATTCCAACCATAACTTAATCAACTTGTATTATATATTATGTAATCTTGAGATACCATAGACACGTATACAATGTTTCGACCTATCATGTCGACACATCTATATATATTTCGGAACAACCATAGATACTCTATATGTGAATGTTGGAGTTAGCTATACAGGGTTGAGGTTGATTCCAAAATATATATAGTTTGAGTTGTGATCAATACTGAGATACGTATACACTGGGTCGTGGATTGATTCAAGATAATATTTATCGATTTCTTTCTGTACATCTAACTGTGGACAACTAGTTGTAGGTTACTAACGAGGACAGCTGACTTAATAAACTTAAAACATCAAAATGTATTAAAAGTATTGTAAATATATTTTGAACATACTTTGATATATATGTATATATTGTTATAGGTTCGTGAATCAACCAGTGGCCAAGTCTTACTTCCCGACGAAGTAAAAATCTGTGAAAGTGAGTTATAGTCGCACTTTTAAAATCTAATATTTTTGGGATGAGAATACATGCAGGTTTTATAAATGATTTACAAAATAGACACAAGTACGTGAAACTACATTCTATGGTTGAATTATCGAAATCGAATATGCCCCTTTTTATTAAGTCTGGTAATCTAATAATTAGGGAACAGACACCCTAATTGACGCGAATCCTAAAGATAGATCTATTGGGCCTAACAAACCCCATCCAAAGTACCGGATGCTTTAGTACTTCGAAATTTATATCATATCCGAAGGGTGTCCCGGAATGATGGGGATATTCTTATATATGCATCTTGTTAATGTCGGTTACCAGGTGTTCACCATATGAATGATTTTTATCTCTATGTATGGGATGTGTATTGAAATATAAAATCTTGTGGTCTATTGTTACGATTTGATATATATAGGTTAAACCTATAACTCACCAACATTTTTGTTGACGTTTAAAGCATGTTTATTCTCAGGTGGATACTAAGAGCTTCCGCTGTTGCATACTAAAATAAGGACAAGATTTGGAGTCCATGTTTGTATGATATTGTGTAAAAACTGCATTCAAGAAACTGATTTCGATGTAACATATTTGTATTGTAAACCATTATGTAATGGTCGTGTGTAAACAGGATATTTTAGATTATCATTATTTGATAATCAACGTAAAGCTTTTTAAACCTTTATTTATGAAATAAAGGTTATGGTTTGTTTTAAAAATGAATGCAGTCTTTGAAAAACGTCTCATATAGAGGTCAAAACCTCGCAACGAAATCAATTAATATGGAACGATTTTAATCAATAAGAACGGGACATTTCAGCAGGCATACTATTTCATAATATATTTAACTATAATTGACTTAATAATCTTGATGAACGCAACGACTCGAATGCAACGTCTTTTGAAATATGTCATGAATGACTCCAAATAATATCTCTAAGACGAGCAAATGCACAGCGGAAGATTTCTTTCATACCTGAGAATAAACATGCTTTCAAGTGTCAACCAAAAGGTTGGTGAGTTCATTAGTTTAACATAAATAATCATTTCATAATTTTAATAGACCACAAGATTTCATATTTCCATTTCTCATAAACATACGTCCCATGCATAGAGACAAAAATATCATTCATATGGATTGAACACCTGGTAACCGACATTCACAATATGCATATAAGAATATCCCCATCATTCCGGGATCCTCCTTCGGACATGATATAAATTTCGAAGTACTAAAGCATCCGGTACTTTGGATGGGGCTTGTTGGGCCCGATAGATCTATCTTTAGGATTCACGTCAATTAGAGTGTATGTTCCCTTTTTCTTAGATTACCAGACTTAATAAAAAGGGGCATATTCGATTTCGATAATTCAACCATATAATGTAGTTTCAGTTACTTGTGTCTATTTCGTAAAACAGTTATAAAAGTTGCGCATGTATTCTCAGCCCAAAAATATAGAGGGTAAAAAGGCAAATGAAAACTCACTTAATGTATTTTGTAGTAAAAATACATATGACGATATTGAACAATGCAGGGTTGACCTCGGATTCATGAACCTATATCAATTATATATATATATATATATATATATTAAAATATATAATCGTAATCGAACAAGTTATGTAATATATTTGTCTTATATATATGATATTTATTTAGTGAATTAATAATAATGAAAATAATAATATTGATAATAATAATAGCCATTTTGTTTGTAGTATTAATAATGATAATAATAATGATAATAAAATAACGTAACTAAAATTATATTAAAAAAAATCATGTTAATGAAAACAATAATAATTTGTATCCTTTTATGATGATAATAATAATACTAATATTTATACTACTAATAATCTAAATGATAATAGAATATAACTTTTTATAAAAATGACAATAATAACAGTAGTAATAATAATAACTATAATATAAATAATAATTTTTTTCTAATAATGATAATAATAATAATAATATTACTACTACTAATACTTGTTTTAATAATACTAATGATATTAATGATAATAATACTTATAATACCCAATGCTAATACTTATTAATGATACTAATATCAATCATGTAACGACAATAATTAATAATAATAATAATAATAATAATAATAATAATAATAATAATAATAATAATAATAATAATAATAATAATAATAATAAAAATAATAATAATAATAATAATAGTAATAGTAATAATAATAAAATAGCTACCTCAAGGTAACAAGCTTTAAAAAAATAAATGCTTCTGCCAGGGTTTGAACCCGCGACCATTCCCTAACTCGTAATACGCCTTAACCATTCAAGCTGTGCTGCTTTTCTCTTTTTTTTAATGCCCCGATTTATTTATATGTAGCCTATACCTATCTGTTGGTAATGGGCCGCATTTCACTTCAGTCCATCTTAGCCCAACTCAACACTTTGATCAACCAGTCCAATACACTACAGAATCACGGCCCAACAGCAAGCATAAGCCCAACAGGAGCTTTTATTGTTAATTAAAAAAAAATGTCGTCGCCTAGCTTCGAACCCGTAACCTCTAGCTCAACACACACACAGCTAAACCATTCTTCTACTTGTTCATTTCTGATTTAATTCCTACTTTAATTCATTTAACCTGTATTTACTAGTTCTTCTTCTTCATAACATCATAACACAATTATCACCATTAACATAACACTAGATTATCATCATTCTTCTTCAAATCTGTCCTCATCATTATCATTATTTCGGATCACCATGTATCATTTCATATCATCATTCTTCACTTTTCTTATTTACGTTCATCTTTATTATACCATAATCGAAGCATCACCCTCAACCTCATCGTTATTATTTAAGATTAAATGCTAAAACCCATTAAAAACATAAACGTATATATGTAGTGTAGCAGCAACGATGAAAAAGAAAAAAAATAAAAATAAAAATAATCAGCGACGGTCAGCAGTTTTTTTTTTCCGAAGGTGGCTAAGATGGTAGTTTTAATGGGTTGTGTGGGTTTTCGTTGTAAATGGGTTTCGATAACCCAAACGAGTTTCGATTGTATGGTGGCTCCGGTTGTAGTAAGGTGGCGGGTTTATGAAAAGAAAGTGGGTTTGAGGTGGTAGAAGGTGGTTGTCTACGGGGTTTCACTAGTAACCGGTTAGTAATAGTAGTAAATCATCGACGACGAAAGGAGTTGCAAGTGTAGTCGTATAGTAGTAGTAATCTTGTAGGTTTTTAAATGGTGGTTTTGGTTTGAATTTGAATGGAACCCAGGAAGCATGTAAAAAAAAAAACAATTTAAATGGGTTTTGATTTCCTTGAAATTGTATAGTCGACTAGTTTGAAGATTATGGTGGTTCATGGTAGTGAAACAGAAAACATTCGCAGCAACTTTTATGGTGATGGTGGTTGTTTGTTCCAAAAGGTGATGGTTGGTGTTTGTTCTTGATGGTGATAGTGGCCGTGGAAGAGGGTGGCGAATGGAGTGAAGGGTGTGAGATGCAAAGATTGATCAAGCAAGTCACAAAATATATATGTATATAATCTTACATGTACATATATTATAGATAAGAATAAGAATTAATATTATTATATGATAATAATTATAATTTATAATATAATAAAAGTACTCAATCAGTGAATTGAAACAGGAAAGCCATCTGAATTTTTGTTCCTATATACCGACAGTTTATCCCTGATGGCTATATCGTGTCCATTGCTAAACAGTTAAAGTATAAAAGTGTTCCTAAAAATCCCAAATTTTTAGATTAAATATATTTAATTATTTCACTCATTAACCGTTTGAAATCTGATCAAAAAGGTTAGATAAATATTTATTTTCTGTTCCAATTTATATGTACGGGGTACTAATATTAAAACTTAAAAAGGTAAAAATATTTTTGACAAATCTAAAATCTTCGTAATCAATTTACAGTCCAACTTTTATTTCAATCCTTCATGAACATGTACAATATCTATATTAAAACTAACAAAACATCAACCGAGTGTTACTGACATTTACTAATTAGGCTCGAAATCATTCATTTTCAATATACACATTATATATATATATATATATATATATATATATATATATATATATATATATATATATATATATATATATATATATATATATATATATATATATATATATATATCATATCTTAATTGACAAGTTTAAGTAAATAAATATATTAATTATACTCTTTTAAACAACTAAATATAATATTTTATATTTACAAGTCATATTTATATATATATTTTTATATATATTATTATATATATATATATTTAAATATATATATAACTATTTACAAATAGTTATTCGTGAATCGTCGGGAGTAGTCAAATGGTAAGTGAATACATAAACACATTTTGGAAATTTTGAGACTCAACATTATAGACCTTGCTTATCGTGTAGGAATTATATAAAGATTAAGTTTAAATTTGGTTGGAAATTCTCGGGTCATCACAGTACCTACCCGTTAAAGAAATTTCGTCCCGAAATTTGAGTGAGGTGGTCATTGCTAACAATAAAAATGTTTTCATGACAAATATGAGTTGATGAATGGACTAATATAGATAAAATGATTCGATTAGGTGAAGCGTACGAATGAAGCTGTCACAATAGATTTAGATAGAGATTTAACTTTTGACGTAGTCACGGTGGAATTTAGAAAATAAGGTGCGTCTTAGCTTTTGAGGTTGTCTTGGTTGAATTCCGGAATTCAAGGGATTTATAGAAAATCTTCGAAATCAAAAAGATTTGATTCTTCGGCGAATAAGGAAATTAAGATCTCTCGAATTAAATGCGGTGATCTGCTTCGATTACTCTGTCTGATATTTCCATTATAAATTAAACTCTTCCATTCCATTATTCTCACCATTCCTATACTTTCCTTCTTGTTTCATATATCCAAAAAATTCTGAAAATGCTTAATCTAGTTCTGATACTTGTCCTCATCCTTATTATCGCAACAATCATTCTCCTTTTCCAACTTCCACCAAAGGAATCTGCTTTCTTCTACTTCGCTCTCGAGATTATAATGTTTTTAATTCTCCCGTGTCTTTATGTTGCGATAAACATTGATATACACGGTTTGTAATTTATGTGTTGTTATCGGGCTTTATATTCTCCCTTATATTTCAACGCTCTATGCTTTTGTTTTCTCTTCCCGACTTCAAGTCAAGCGATTAATGGTCCAGAATTTGTAGATTTAGAGTCTCAAATGATTATAATGTTCTAAGCAGGAAGGAACGTGATAGCACGATTTGATTTTCAAATTTATCAACATCACGGAAGATAGAACCATCAAGAATACATTTTCTTGATTTGTTCAGGAGTTAAGTAGAATGAAAGAGTTATGTGACATGGCACATGATGATGTTATAATCTCTGAATCATCATGTTCCATTTAGAAACTCAGCATGACTTACTGTAATATAATCACGTTGATCAAGTGTCATTATATTATACTAATTCATGCATCAGTTCCCAACACTACTTCAAAAACATTCATATTTTAAGCTCGAAACTTTACAGAATATAGAAATTAACAGTTTCTATATGATGTAACACTGATAGCACGAAGAGATATATAATTTCGGACGAGAATATTTATGAAAATATCCTCAGAAATATCGAAGATATATGATGATGATATTTTGGAATTTCTAAGTTCGATGGTTGATGGAGAAAGATTTTCCGCAAAATTTTAACATGACTTCGGAGCAAGATATTCTCTAAAGATTTCATCGGATTCAGAATTACCCGGATTCTTTGAATATAGGGTTTGGTCCTTGTATTTGTCCTTGGTCTCCTTCGTGGTTAGCTCAATCCGTTTTCCAATTCCAACTTTTCTGAGCTTTTCCAACATACTATTCTTTATCATCAAACTTCCGATGATTAAGGTCGTTTACGGTTGTCTATGGTTTCTGCTGCTTCATTCAACTTTTTCAACATTCATAGTATTGATTTGTGACTGAGTGCTTTTTAGAATTTCAGAATGAGAGATCATAATTCTAGAGATAAATGTCATACATATAACTGTTGATATAGATATGATGTGAGTTTTCAAAGTACTGATTGCTGATTCCCGGTAATTGGTATGGCAGTTCTCGCTAAAAGATGCGGATGAGTATATGATAGGGTTTCAATGAATAAATATAATGATTTGTCAGAGAAATTTAAGCCAAGAAGCAACGAGGTTGCTGGTATGTCTGCTGGTAATAAGGTGGAATATAAAAGAATTCTCTGGTATTAACAGGGTAATCGTACATATATCAAGATTGTAGTAAGGCTACTTTGAATGAAAAGTCGAAGTTGACTTGCTGGAGTTGTGACAAAATTGGCTACTTTGAAAAGGGATCGCAAAATTATTTTTGCTAATAAATGCCAAAGGATCTAACGCGGTTACGTGTTAAACTTTTACTCAGTTGCCAAGAGTTTCTCAGGTGCATAACTATATGCATAAATCTTTCCTTCTGTAGATAAAGTGCGGTTGATTCATCCTATCGATTGAGGTGTTTTCAAGAATCATGAAAGGTTTGAACGCAGATTGTAATCGTCAAGATACAATTGGGGTTTAAGATGAAATCAAGTGGCAAACTTGAAGAAATGTTTAGTTTCATATGTTTTAATCAATATTTTAATTCATTTTGATTGTCCAATTTATTAGTCCACAGTCGATAGTCCACAATTAACAGTCCGATAATTCATATATAGATTAATATATAATATTCTAATTAATTAATACGTATCGTGACCCGTATACGTCTCAGACTCGATCACAACTGAAACTATATATATTATTGTAGAATCAACCTCAACCCTGTATAGCTAACTCCCGCATTACTGCATATAGAGTGTCTATGGTTATTCCAAATAATATATATAGATGCGTCGATATGATATGTCAAAACCTTGTATACGTGTCCTGAGATTTAAAGTGCGTAAAATAAATACAGAAATTAAATGACGATAAATAAAGTGCGTAAAGTAAATAACAGAAATTAAATGATGATAAATAAAATTGCGAGAATTAAAATTGCTATAAAATAAATTGCGATAATTAAAATGTAATACGGAATTAACAGTTAGCTAGGTACAGTTAGCGTGGATTCTTAACAAAATTTCTCATAGTTAATTTGTCTGTTTCTAACAAATTTTATTTTGTCAAATGTTTTCTTCATTATGCCACTTGTTGAATTCTGATAGATCAAAATCCAAATATGAAATTGAATGAAAATGATTATTCTGCGGTGAACGGATACGTATATCGGTGGTTGTAAGTAGGATAGTAAATGATTGTTGAATTAGATTCGAAGAATGTACAATGTAACTTATTAATGTGAAATCTAATTATTCCTCGGGTATTACCTACCCGTTAAAATATTTTCACCATTAACAGTTTGTACGAAAGAATTTTTAATTACAATCTTTATGAAAATATATATACATATATATTTTCTTCAAATATAATCATGGATTTTATGAGTTAATATAATATTAATCTCATTTGATTCACTGTTAGATCTAGAATACATAATCTCTAAAACATTAGAGATTACATAATCATCATGAAGAACAAAGGTATTTGGTGTAGAACGATGATTATATTCGAGGTACAGAATGAGATGTTGAGGCGTGTGATGTTGAAACCTGTGTTGTTGGTGGTACTGTTGATGTCGGTGATGTTGCTGAAGCTGGTACGTTTTGCACCATATTCTCCAAATTGATTACTCGAGTGCGAAGTTCGTTGACTTCATGTATTACTCCGGGATGATTGTCGGTCGGAGCGAGCGGATGAATAAGGTTTAGAATTTTAGATAGAATATAATCGTGGTGAGATACTCTGAAAATGAATGTGAGAATGGTGTTTCGAACAGGTTAGCCGGTAAGTGTTTCAGGTTCTTCGCCAAGAGGCCAATGTGGTGGATGGAAAGGATCGCCTTCTTCTTGTCTTCAATGATTAAGGAGGCTACGAACTCATCAGATAAATCGGGGATGGATGATTGGTTGATTCATTCTGGTGACACTGCGTTCGGAGCTTGAGTGGAAATCTATATCGGAATAGCTGTCGAAATAACTATCGGAATAGCTATCGGAATCTGAGGGACTCGAACTGATTGAGGGATTCATCTCGTACGATCAGATGAAGGATTTTTGATAAGAAATAGATTATAGGATGTAGATTAGTACCCTGCAATACATCGTTTACATATGCACATATAATACTAAAATCCCCTAAGTTACGGAGGTATCTACGGAAGCTGTCAGACAAAGATAACAATAACATATATGCTAAGATATGAATTAGCAGATACGCTAAGATACAAATTTTGTCTATACACTATTCATGCAATCATTGCAGTAAGATGTGTCTAGACTAAGACTGATAAGCAGGTAAATTCCTAAGGATGATAAACAGATGATTTTCGACAAAAATGATAAGCAAAACTTTTGACATGCAGACACGGTCGAAGTCCAGATTCTCTAATGCATCCTAACGACTATCAGTTAGACATACTAATGCAAGACCTGGTTCGCTAAGACCACCGCTCTGATACCAACTGTAAAGACCCGTCCTAATCCATCCGGACGAAGTCCATATCAATTATAAACGATTCACAACAGTTGATTACATCGCGAGGTACTTGACCTCTATATGATACATCTTACAAACATTGCATTCGTTTTTTTTTAAAAAGACAATCTTTCATTACATCGAAAGTTGACGGCAGGCATACTATTTCATAATATATCTAACTGTAATTGACTTAATATTAATCTTGATGAACGCAACGACTCGAATGCAACATCTTTTGAAATATGTCATGAATGACTCCACATAATATCCTTAGACGAGCAAATGCACAGCGGAAGATTTCTTTCATACCTGAGAATAAACATGCTTTCAAGTGTCAACCAAAAGGTTGGTGAGTTCATTAGTTTAACATAAATAATCATTTCATAATTTTAATAGACCACAAGATTTCATATTTCCATTTCTCATAAACATACGTCCCATGCATAGAGACAAAAATATCATTCATATGGATTGAACACCTGGTAACCGACATTCACAATATGCATATAAGAATATCCCCATCATTCCGGGATCCTCCTTCGGACATGATATAAATTTCGAAGTACTAAAGCATTCGGTACTTTGGATGGGGCTTGTTGGGCCCGATAGATCTATCTTTAGGATTCGCGTCAATTAGGGTGTATGTTCCCTAATTCTTAGATTACCAGACTTAATAAAAAGGGGCATATTCAATTTCGATAATTCAACCATATAATGTAGTTTCAGTTACTTGTGTCTATTTCGTAAAACAGTTATAAAAGTTGCGCATGTATTCTCAGCCCAAAAATATAGAGGGTAAAAAGGCAAATGAAAACTCACTTAATGTATTTTGTAGTAAAAATACATATGACGATATTGAACAATGCAGGGTTGACCTCGGATTCATGAACCTATATCAATTATACATATATATATACATATATATATATATATATATATATATATATATATATATATATATATATATATATATATATATATATATATATATATTAAAATATATAATCGTAATCGAACAAGTTATGTAATATATTTGTCTTATATATATGATATTTATTTAGTGAATTAATAATAATGAAAATAATAATATTGATAATAATAATAGCCATTTTGTTTGTAGTATTAATAATGATAATAATAATGATAATAAAATAACGTAACTAAAATTATATATATAAAAAATCATGTTAATGAAAACAATAATAATTTGTATCCTTTTATGATGATAATAATAATACTAATATTTATACTACTAATAATCTAAATGATAATAGAATATAACTTTTTATAAAAATGACAATAATAACAGTAGTAATAATAATAACTATAATATAAATAATAATTTTTTTCTAATAATGATAATAATAATAATAATATTACTACTACTAATACTTGTTTTAATAATACTAATGATATTAATGATAATAATACTTATAATACCCAATGCTAATACTTATTAATGATATACTTATTAATGATACTAATATCAATCATGTAACGACAATAATTATTAATAATAATAATAATAATAATAATAATAATAATAATAATAATAATAATAATAATAATAATAATAATAATAATAATAATAATAATAATAATAATAATAATAATAGTAATAATAATAAAATAGCTACCTCAAGGTAACAAGCTTTAAAAAAATAAACGCTTCTGCCAGGGTTTGAACCCGCGACCATTCCCTAACTCGTAATACGCCTTAACCATTCAAGCTGTGCTGCTTTTCTCTTTTTTTTAATGCCCCGATTTATTTATATGTAGCCTATACCTATCTGTTGGTAATGGGCCGCATTTCACTTCAGTCTATCTTAGCCCAACTCAACACTTTGATCAACCAGTCCAATACACTACAGAATCACGGCCCAACAGTAAGCATAAGCCCAACAGCAGCTTTTATTGTTAATTAAAAAAACATGTCATCGCCTAGCTTCGAACCCGTAACCTCTAGCTCAACACACACACAGCTAAACCATTCTTCTACTTGTTCATTTCTGATTTAATTCCTACTTTAATTCATTTAACCCGTATTTACTAGTTCTTCTTCTTCATAACATCATAACACAATTATCACCATTAACATAACACTAGATTATCATCATTCTTCTTCAAATCCGTCCTCATCATTATCATTATTTCGGATCACCATGTATCATTTCATATCATCATTCTTCACTTTTCTTATTTACGTTCATCTTTATTATACCATAATCGAAGCATCACCCTCAACCTCATCGTTATTATTTAAGATTAAATGCTAAAACCCATTAAAAACATAAACGTATATATGTAGTGTAGCAGCAACGATGAAAAAGAAAAAAAAATAAAAATAAAAAAAATAAAAATAATCAGCGACGGTCAGCAGTTTTTTTTTTCGATGGTGGCTAAGATGGTAGTTTTAATGGGTTGTGTGGGTTTTCGTTGTAAATGGGTTTCGATAACCCAAACGGGTTTCGGTTGTATGGTGGCTCCGGTTGTAGTAAGGTGGCGGGTTTATGAAAAGAAAGTGGGTTTGAGGTGGTAGAAGGTGGTTGTCTACGGGGTTTCACTAGTAACCGGTTAGTAATAGTAGTAAATCATCGACGACGAAAGGAGTTGCAAGTGTAGTCGTATAGTAGTAGTAATCTTGTAGGTTTTTAAATGGTGGTTTTGGTTTGAATTTGAATGGAACCCAGGAAGCATGTAAAAAAAAAACAATTTAAATGGGTTTTGATTTCCTTGAAATTGTATAGTCGACTAGTTTGAAGATTATGGTGGTTCATGGTAGTGAAACAGAAAACTCTCGCAGCAACTTTTATGGTGATGGTGGTTGTTTGTTCCAAAAGGTGATGGTTGGTGTTTGTTCTTGATGGTGATAGTGGCCGTGGAAGAGGGTGGCGAATGGAGTGAAGGGTGTGAGATGCAAAGATTGATCAAGCAAGTCACAAAATACATATGTATATAATCTTACATGTACATATATTATAGATAAGAATAAGAATTAATATTATTATATGATAATAATTATAATTTATAATATAATAAAAGTACTCAATCAGTGAATTGAAACAGGAAAGCCATCTGAATTTTTGTTCCTATATACCGACAGTTTATCCCTGATGGCTATATCGTGTCCATTGCTAAACAGTTAAAGTATAAAAGTGTTCCTAAAAATCCCAAATTTTTAGATTAAATATATTTAATTATTTCACTCATTAACCGTTTGAAACCTGATCAAAAAAATTAGATAAATATTTATTTTCTGTTCCAATTTATATGTACGGGGTACTAATATTAAAACTTAAAAAGGTAAAAATATTTTTGACAAATCTAAAATCTTCGTAATCAATTTACAGTCCAACTTTTATTTCAATCCTTCATGAACATGTACAATATCTATATTAAAACTAACAAAACATCAACCGAGTGTTACTGACATTTACTAATTAGGCTCGAAATCATTCATTTTCAATATACACATTATATATATATATATATATATATATATATATATATATATATATATATATATATATATATATATATATATATATATATATATATATATATATATATATATATATATATATATATATATATATCATATCTTAATTGACAAGTTTAAGTAAATAAATATATTAATTATACTCTTTTAAACAACTAAATATAATATTTTATATTTACAAGTCATATTTATATATATATTTTTATATATATTTATATATATATATATATATATATATATATATATATATATATATATATATATTTAAATATATATATAACTATTTACAAATAGTTGTTCGTGAATCGTCGGGAGTAGTCAAATGGTAAGTGAATACATAAACACATTTTGGAAATTTTGAGACTCAACATTATAGACCTTGCTTATCGTGTCGGAATTATATAAAGATTAAGTTTAAATTTGGTTGGAAATTCTCGGGTCATCACATCCTCCGTTGTCCAACTTTCCATGGATTTATCATTCCTACTTCTATGGGTTCCAATTCGTTACCCTCGCCTTCTTTGTCAGTGTCGGTGAGATAATTCGTCTTAATAATGGATGGCGCCATTGTTAACACCTATTTCCTTATGAGGTAAGGCTTAGTGTGTCAACACGATACTTAGAAGTAATCTAGTTTTAGGAGGGCAGAGTGTTGCCGATTGCCGATTGATGGGTACCAATCCCTGCAGACCCGGTTCACAAGTGTAGAAACTTGTGGGGTGGCTTAATCAATCTCTCGTCCGCAGAGCGTAAAAGTGCTAGTCGGATGACTTCTAGTGAGAGAAAGTAGAGAGAGAGAAGTGAAGTCTCAGCTCTCAAATTTGACAAAATGTCTGAACAGTGTAAAATGACGACCCAAGGGGTTTATATATAGTGTTAGATCCACCGGATTATTCGGGGACACGTGTCAGATGATGATACGTTCTGTTACTTGTGATCCAAAATTTACGCTGAAGGTGGCATTCTCCGGCCAGGGCTTACGCGCTAGGCGACCTTCAGGGCTTACGCATGACGGAGCAGCCTGTACAGCGGAGAACGCTAGACGGATAACTCCACAAAACTATTGTTTCCAGCCTTCCTGATGCTACTTTTATGGAACCATTACGCCTTTTATGCGTGTATACGATAGGATACACCATTAGATATGTATATATATACATTTTATATAAAACCAATTATATAAAATGTAACATAACATTATTAATTATTTAACCTATAAATTGTTCCATAATATACATATCTAATGGTGTATCTTATTATATAAATTATTCCATAATTTATACACACATCAAGTAATACAATTTTAGAAAACTTATTTTCATAAAATTCAAGTGTCGCGTATTTAATCCACGATTCAATCGCTAAGATCAAATACGAATAAGGTGTTGGTAAGCTTGTTATTGGGTATGACCCGACTTAGATCAAAACATATTAGCCACGTTAATTTAATATATCTCTCGGGCATACGAAATGCCTTCAATCTCCCACTTGCACGAGAAAAATAAAAAATTAATGCAAGTGCTGGATACCACCTAACGATCATCCATCACCCCCAATATGTTATGACTTTGTGCCATTCAATAACATCATCCTTTTTGAGTTCCCATCTCGAATATGAATAGGTGAATCTTTCATCATATCCTTTTATCCTAGATGTCATGTTTAATCCAAGAGACACAGAGTGATCACTCTCTTCTAGATTTAACTTTATCAGGCCTTAGACATCTAACTCTCAACGAATAAGAGGGACAAATTCCATCTTGACTACATACGTCCTAAATATATACCTTGCATTATACCTGGGCTCTTCCTTATGAACTACCATATTTCAGAATAGCGAAGGAAAGAATCAAGGCACAATACTTGGTAAATATCTGAACCCAATATGTATCTCAGGTCAGAGGATACAATGATATTCGCCTTTACTCAAGATTACATGTGATCAACCACAAAGGCTCCATTTAGTAAATCTTGAGGGCGGGTCTTCCAATATTTGTATCCCACAAATATCTATGAACCTTGGTTGCAACCTTGCCCCTCATTCATCCCGTGAATCTATACCAATCCAAGTTCATAATAGTCTAAACCTCACACTTGTTCCCACAAATGTGATCGACTACGGAATTTAGAATAATAGCTTATTCATGGATGAAATATGCAAAATAGGAACTTGACTCAAAATAAATTAATACCATAATTATATTAATGAGTTTGAACAATTTCATTCCATTTACAATACTTAAAACAGATCATGACCAATCACTAGAATATCGAAGCCCTAATGCACAAACATGTCCTGCATGTTTTGCTCCATGTAAGAGCTTCGTGAGAGGATCTGCTATATTAAGATCTGTGTGAAATTTGCGAATACATATCTTTCCCTTTTCAACTTCATCCCTTATGTAGTTGAATCTCCGCTCAATGTGACGGGTCTTTTGGTGAGCAAGAGGTTCCTTGATTTGAGCAATCGCACCCTCGTTGTCACAAAAGATCTCAAGAGGGTCCTGAATGGAAGGGACTACTCCTAAGTCGTCGATGAAATTCTTCATACATGCAGCTTCCTGGGCTGCCAATGTGAAATGCCTCGTTCATATTAATTATAAACGTTTCATATTAATTGGTTTCTTTGCGAGGTTTTGACCTCTATATGAGACGTTTTTCAAATCTTGCATTCGTTTTTAAAAACAACTATAACCTTTATTATTGAATAAAGGTCTTAATGACATAATTTAGATTATCTATCAAAGACAATCTCCTCAAATAAATAAGTTTTTACACAACTCATTACAATATGATCAAATATATTACAACAAATACTCCGAATTCAAGTTTAAACAATATAAACAATATAAACAATTATGCCGACTCCAAATCTTGACCTTGGGTTGGCATACGACAGCGGAAACGTTTTTAATATTCACCTGAGAATAAACATGCTTAAAACGTCAACAAAAATGTTGGTGAGTCATAGGTTTAATTTCTATATAATAATCATAATATTTAATAAGCCACAAGATTTCATTTAATTAAATGCGCAGGATCATTACAACTGCAAAAATCATTCATACGATGAGTCGCCTGGTAACCGACCTTAACACAGAGCGCTTAAGATATCTGGCATCATACATTCCACTATTCAAATGTATGACAAGGACCCTTCGAAGTACTAAAGCATTTCCACTATTCGAAAATGGTGGTGGTTGGTGCCCGTAGATCTACCTTTAGGATTTGCGTCAATTAGTGTTTTTCACTAATTCTTAGGTTACCAAGCATAATAGTAATAAGTACAGATATCCGGTGTTAACACCTATTTCCTTATGAGGTAAGGCTTAGTATGTCAACAAGAGACTAGAAGTGATCTAGCTTTAGGAGGGCGGAGTGTTGCCGATTGATTTTTACCCTCGGGAAATAATCCCTGCAGACCCGGTTCACAAGTGTAGAAACTTGTGGGGTGGCTTAATCAATCTGTCGTCCATAGAGCGTAAGAGTGCTAGCCGGATGACTTCTAGTGAGAGAAAGTAGAGAGAGAAAGAGAAGTGAAGTCTCAGCTCTCAAAGTTGTCAGAATATCTGAACTTGTGTAAAATGACGACCCAAGGGGTCTATTTATAGTGTCAGATCTACCAGATTTGTTTGGGGACACGTGTCAAATGATGATACGTTCTGTTACATGTGCTTCGAAATTTATGCTAAATGCGGCGCTCTCCGGCCAGGGCTTATGCGCTAGGCGGCCTTCAGGGCTTACGCATGACGGAGCAGCCTGTACAGCGGAGAACGCTGGACGGACAATCTCCACAAAACTGTTGTTTCCAGCCTTCCTGATGCTATTTTTATGCAACTATTATGCCTTTTATGTGTGTATACGATAGGATACACCATTAAGTCCCCCCAGTTTAAGGACTTAAGCATTTGAAAAATGATTAAGTTGTTAAACTTTTGATAACGCATGCCAAACCAGCCTGTTCATTGCCCACTTGCATCGGGGAAAACATTTTAGGCATTAAATGCAGACGAATTTTACTGACACTGTTATGATTAATTTTTTACGGCTAAGATCATCCACGCACCTCCAGCTGTAAAAAGTGTTATCTTGCACCCTTCGTTTAAACTCACCCATACACGTGTCTCAATCATGACCATAAAAATTGCACCGATGAACCCTTATAAAAACCGTCATAACCGTGTTACCATCACTTTTTTACCTTTGCCAAGATCCAAAAATCATATTTCTCCCAAATCTTCATCGCCTTCTTCAATCTTCAACTTTTTAAGGTTTACCGTCTTCCAAGGTCAGTACACTTCATCTTACTGCTATTTTCTTCTTGTTGATATCTGTTACTGTATTATCATGGCTTCTTCATGGAGTACTGGCCAAGAACACGCCAAGCCTTCTTCATCAAATACTGCTGACATTCCAGAAGTTAGCACGATGGCTTCATCATTGACTAGTGAATATTTAGATGGATTAAAGATTGCCTTTCGCCATCTCAATCAATACAACCCTGTTCTTCCCACCATCGGACAAACTGCTGACAACCCTCCGTGTTCCCCTTACTAACTTTCTTCTTCGCCTTCTTAGATATTACGGGGCCTGTCTTAGTCAGATACATCCCCATGGTCTTCAAAAAATCATCCTTTTTGAAATGTACTGCAATGTTATTAATATAAAGCCTCGCATTAATGTTTTTATCTCTTTGTTTAGAATCCGCACGATTAGCGATTGCTGGCTTACTATTGATAGTAAGAAAAATAATCATTTTGTTGGTCTAAATAGAGTTTCAAACTTGAAGGACTGGAAAAGTCCATTTTTCTTTGTTGATGAAACTGTTATTCCGGAAGAATACTCCGTTGTCAGGGAGTGGGGTGCTATTGATGCTGACATAGGAAAGGGTGTTAAAATTTCTCCCGCAAAACAGCGGATAGTAAATAGCTTGAAAGGACTCCGTATTCTAACCAGATCATATGAAAGGTATGAGGGAATCCTTGTGCTGTGCAAAGTGAGCCAAGAATGGCCAAGCAATCTGTGCCAGTACTTCGTGAGAAAAAACAGGGTAGGATGTGATATGATCATCCTATTATATATATAAATTTTTGTCTACTGTTTGTCATGTGTACTTATATTGCTATTAATATGTAATCTTTGCAGGCAACTCCGTGATGCAGGTCCGCTCTGCTCTTTTATCCCCTGATCTTGATGATGATGTGGAGGTCACTGCTCGTGACAAAACTGTTGAAGAGCTTGAGGCGGAGAGAGTTGCAGCTGAAGCTAAAGCTGCTGCTGATGCCGAAAAGGGGAAAGAAATTGCTGTGAGCAGCTCAGACAGTAAATCCGGGTCTGATCATACAGACACTGAGCGGACAACGGATGATACCACCACCGCCGATCAGCAAACATCGGCATCAGTTGACATTACGGGTGAAACCAACCCTACTCCTCCTCCAATCCAAAAGACAAGAAAGAAGAGCATAGGCTCTAAAAGGGTGAAGAGTACTGAGGAGGGCAAAAAGCAAAAACATAGGAGAAGTATGTCCATTCTGCTCTCTTTTGAAAATGCACATGTTTTTGCTTATAACTGTTATGTTTGTTCATAATACTAATTTGTTTTTGTTAGTAATTTTAGCAGAGTCGGATGATAGCCAAGGGAAGGCTACGGAAGGCGGTGACCGGAGGCCGGAGAGGAATCTTGAAAGTGAAGGAGAGAAGGGCCTGAAAAAGCCTGACCCAAACTTTGCCCCCTTCGATGAATCTGAATTTCATGAAGATAGGCCTGAAGGCAACTCTGCTTATGATTCTCCTCTTCCTAATATCACTAGTCCTGTTGTCACCTCCTCCAATGTTCAAGAGCCAACTCTTCCTGCTCATGTGAGGGCTTTGCAAGCCATCATTGCAAACCCCGCCACTAAAGATAAAGAATTTGCAACTCTTATTCAGGTATGAACGATAAGACCCTCTGCATATATATGCTTGTAATTTATTGATGTGAGCTGTTTGAAATAACTCATAAAATTTTATTGATGTACAGGGTTGTGTTATCCCTGAGCTGAAACCCCAATTCTCTGCTCTTCGTTCTCATCAACTCAGGGAATCAACTATGGCAGCTCATGTACTGCTAAGCAACCACCTGGACTCTGTGCTGCAACTGCAGGAACATCAAGAGTCTATTCTTGCCTTTACTCGTAAAGACATAGCTGAAAGTGCAAATGCTCGTAAAAGAGCTGCTGATGCTGAGTGTGCCTTAAATGATGCGCAGAAAATAATAAAGGCTAAAGAAGTTGAGTTAAAAAGTGCTCAAGATGTTGCTGCTGTTCTGCAAGGGGAAAAGGATCCTGAGCAGGTGAAAGTGGGTGAGCTGGAGAAACAGCTGAGTGCAGAGAGAGAGAGAAGTCTGCTGAGCTACTCCGAAGGGCGGAGAAAGGCGAGGGAAATTTTGCTGAGCTTAAGAAAGGTGTGCCAGGTCTGATAGCTAAGGTGCTTGGATCCAGTCTTGTAGGGATTCCCTACAATGATTATGTTGATGCTGCCTGCGCCCATGTTATTGCTGATGTGACCGGCAAGCTGTTCAAATGCCTTGCTCCCAACCAAACTCCTTCTGATGCCATTGCCAAACTTATGCCTCCTGGTACTCAAGAAAAAGTTGATGAGGCCAAGAACAAATTGATAAATCTGAAGATAAATGTTTATGATGAAGTATGCAGCAAAGAAAACTCTTCTGCTCAAGATGTGCTTGGCGTGCAGTTTAATTGATCTTTGTAAAAATTTGAAACAATGTTTTGTAATAAATTTCTTACTGACTTTAACATTATATATATATATACTGACTTTATTGTGATGACTATGTGTGCTTATATGCTTGTTGCAAATATTTTTATGCTTAACGCTTTAAAACCAATCAATTATGCACCTGAGCATAAAATTTCTATACACAATTGTACAGTGTATAATTGGAGCAAATCATTTTGAAAAGTGCATAAGGTAACTCATATGTAAATGCCTTGCAGTATCAAGAATACGATGTCTGATTACGCCTTCCATCATAAAATTAATGAGGAAGAATTATGAAGTGTTTTAGAAGAATGACTATAAATCAATAAACTCTCTGTCTTACGCCTTCCGTCATAAAGTATATGAGGAAGAATTGCTAATTATTTTGCCTCCATACATAAAATATATAACTTCGTTCTATGAAGTAATTTTTTATAATGTTTGTCATGACAAGTATCTGAGTTTTGTATCATGCCTCGGTGCGTTCTAGTAAAACTTAAACGTTTTCTAGCCGATCCCTTGTGCCTTTACTGGCCGGCACAAAAGCTTCTGCCATCGGAGGTATTTAAAAATACGATCCTTCTGTGGGCAGGTTATAAATGTAATGTTTTACATTTGTCACGGGCAGCACTTTGTTTAAGAAAAATATAAAATTATTGTTCAGTACTGTGCAGTACATAAACGATTGATGACGACTTTTAGGTGGATCAAGCCTAATTAGTACGTCCTGAATGTTTAATGTATGCAATTGCTAATGTATGCACTGCAAAATAACCACAATGGTTCACAGTAAGTTTGATAAACGCTGCTTCATCTTATAATTCGAAATGTGTTCTTAAAATGCCAAACAGGCATGAGTACAACGATTGTAAAAGACTGCTTTTATTGAAATGCTAAATGTAACGTCCTCCCAATAGGGTCTGGAAGGAACGTCACTATTATCAAAACATAACAACATATTATAATAAACGAGAACAATACTAAATAGTGAATTTAACTTTAATGAGTACGCAGCGGAAAATGAAATGTCGTTACAATGACAGGAATAACAATATCGTAAATGTTCACATGCAGAAGTAATAAATGCGATATCTCTTGATCCTATGTCCCAGTAGTATCACATAAGCAGTAAGTATACGAGCTTGAATCAAACAGCACCTGAGACGAAACATGCTAAAGTGTCAACCAAAAAGGTTGAGTGAAGTTCATAGGTTTAACAAAAAGTTTGTCGTTGTTTTAGACTACAAGATTTAGTTTGTAAAGTTGATCTCCCGCAGGATCAAAAAGTTATGCCAATGCGTGATATTTAGACTAAACGTTCAAGTTTGCCCCATGACAAGTTGTGTCTGTCCTTGTCGGTTTAATTTCATTATTAAGTAATACAATGACTTGGTCAAATGTATCGGGGACGTTACTCCCGATAGGCCTACCCCCAATAATTAAGCATGCCGCAGCAATTAAAAATATCACTGTAGGGACTTAGTCGGACATAGCCGGGTATAGCATAGTTTAACAGTTTGGTACTTGTGTCTAAAGTGTAAAATTAAAAACAGCATGTGTCTCACCTCAAGTAAAAGTAAGTAAGTTTGCTAGCAATTAAAGAGGGTCTATGAATTCACCTTAGTAAGTAGAGAGAGAGTTATTCCTTGGAATAAAGAGTTGAACGAGTGAGCAGGAAAGTCAACCTATTGACATTTAAGAGTAGTTAAGTGTTTTGCCCATGTTTAAGTTTAAGTATGTGTTTAAGTATAGTTTGTTTTACTAAGTTTCTATTCAAAGTAAGTTACTATTTTTATAAAGTTTCCATTTTTAGAAAGTTTCTTATTTTACTAAGTTCCTATGACTAGAGAGTTTCTACTTTTTGATCAATCCTTAATTAATGATGTTGCTTAATTACGGATTGAGTGCAATAAGATTATAATGGAGGATGGGATGTTCGATGATTATTTTGGGCCCCGATGATCATTTTTCACTTTAACTATCAAGTGATCAACCACCCCGACCCGGTCTTCGTTATCGATTAGCATGATTCACCTTAACTCAACGTAAGAAGTCCTTGGGCAAAGTCACAAGTGAAATCTACAAAGGCTTAGGCAAATGGCAGAGAATCAACAACCTATAAATGAGAGGCCAAGCTCCCTATTTATAGTATCCATGATATCCGCGGTCTGCGAGATGCTCGGCTCTCCGCGGAAAGTCAGCGGATCAAACCGCAGTTTGGCATTTCAACGAATACATAACCGCAGTATTTATTTTCAGCGAATATTGCATAACTGTGCCTTATAATCCGCGTAGTTCTGTCGTTAGCTTTTTAGAAAATAAAATATACATATACAATGCTATGTATATGATCAAGTCCCCCCAGTTTATTATGATGCATTTTCGCGAAGCAAATGCATCATGATAAACTCTAAAAATAAAGAAGTGCATCTTAAAATATCTCGCGAACTTTATTATAAATTTTTTACTGTCCATTTATTACCGTTGTTTTAATTAGGCGAAACGCGTAATTACAACGGTAACTTTCGCTATTCTATCAAATCAGCTTATTTTAACGGCTAGATTTTTACCGTTTTACGCGTCACAGTAATTACAGCCGTTAAAATTCAATGATTACCTTTTCAACTTGCTCGCCCTAATCCCAATTATAAATAGCAGACAACGCCGCACAAAAACTTTACGCTTTCCTTTCCCAATTTCGCATTCAATTTGCAATCTTACAACCGCAATCGTAATTGACAATTAGCCAATTCAGCCTTTGATTTTCTCAATTCGACCTTCAATTTCATCACTTCCATACTCAATTTTTCCTTGCATATTATGAATGGCTGCTTCTGCATCGATGCATACTCCCGGCGGTTTTGTGTCATGTATGACAGAGGCCAAACTACAAACCCTTAGAGAGTGGTATCCGCCACTTGGGCATTTTGTTCCAACCGTGCCCCTTCACGAGGACCGAGCCGATACTCCCCCTAAGGGGATGATTACGGTATATGAGGCTGCCATTTCACAGGGCAACCTCCGTTTTCCTTTAACCAAATTTGTTCGCAGTGTATGCGAACACTACAGGGTTGCGTTAGCACAGCTTCACCCAAATGCGGTGAACAAAATTGTGCTTTTCGAAATGTATTGCCACGCCAACAACAAGCAGCCGTTGTTAACATTGTTCCGCACTCTTAACAGCTTAATTTTATATGATGTGGGATGGTTCTCATTCCGCAGCAAGTTGGGCAATATGGTTTCTCCTAAAGATTCCATCGGCAATTGGCGCGGTTCGTTTTTCTATATTAACGATACCGCGTATGTCGATAGCAACATTCCGAGGAAGTGGAGCGAGGGGATTAATTCGGAAGTCAATGAGAAGCAGGTGTTGGATGATCTTGAGAACGATGTTCTCAATATTTTTAGGAAGGCGGGCATCATTGTGAGGCCATATTCCAATGTACCGCTGTACATTGGACACGTATCAATCCAGTGGCCATGGAGCGACCATGACGCACTTTTAGTTAATCAAGCCAAGAATGGTATTTCACTTGTCTTTTTTCTCATAACATATTTCACAGTATACCTTTTGCCTTGTATAACATTTCGCATTGTTTTTTCACAGAGATTCCTCTTGACCTTGTTATGAGGACCACTGATGTTAGCAGAATCAGCCCTGCTCACCGCCCGAAGGAGGGCGAGGGCGATATTATTCTGATTGATGAACCAATCATCAACGAGCTTTTTATCGCCGGCGGCGAGGACCGGGGCAAAAGGAAAATGGTGGAGAGTTCACCGACTCCACGCAAGAAACGACTGCATACTCTTGCAGAACAAGAGACAAGTGCAAAATTTTAAGTTTACGACTTCTAATCATATATGCGCATATTATGCATAAATTAGCGATATTTATTAATCTTGTTTCAGTTGTGATTTCAGAGTCTCCCGCTGAAACCAATCCGCGCTACAACATCAGGAGCCGTACTCCCACAGATGTGGTAGGAGAGCCTGAGCAAGACCCATCCCTTCCTTCTGATGCAGAGGCGTCCAATCAAGAAGAAGGAGAGGGTGCTGATGAAGAAGAGGCTGTAGCTGATGAGGAAGCCAACAGACTGTATCAGAAACTGCATAAATTTCTTCCTGAGCAAACAAAGGCAAAGTATCGCAGTCTAACTTTGGCTGAATTTGCAAGACAGCGGTTATTTAATTGCTATAACTCGCTCTGTCTTACTATGGATAGCATAGAAGGGTTCACTGATTTATCAGATGAACGTGAACATGCTGTCAAGGTGGCCAACGCTCCGTACTTGAGAGCAGAAAAATTAAAAACGCAGCTGGGGAAAGCGAAGGAAGCAATCGCCCAGCTTAATATGAGAGCGAACACTGCGGAACATGATTTCGCTCAACTTGTTAAGTGATAGTGTATATATTGCTATATTCTCTATGATTGCATACTTACAAGTTCGTCATTATATATCTTCAACTTATAATACCGAACTTGGGGGACTTGATAGTGCGCATAGCACTACCTTGCGTAATGCACAAGCGTGCTGAAATCCGCAATCCGCACAAGCGTGCTGAAATCCGCAATCCGCACAAGCGTGCTGAAATCCGCGATCCGCGATCCGCGATAATCCGCGATCCGCAATCCGCGATCCGCACACCGCGAATATTTCAGAAACTATAAATAGGGAGCTTGGCCTCTCATTTATGCATTATTGATTCTCTGCTATTTGCTCTGGCCTTTATAATTTTCACTTGAGACTTTGCCCAAGGAACTTTTACATTGTGCTAAGGTGAATCATGCTAATCAATGATCAAGACCGGGTTGGGGTGGTTGATCACTTGATTGATAAAGTGAAAGACGATCATCAGGGCCCAAAACAAACAACAACACCCCAATCCTCCTCATTGCACTCGATCCTAGATTCAAATCCGTAAGGAAGACGGATCTAGGCTCGATCAATTGGCGCCATCCGTGGGACACAACAACGTGCTACGTAATCTCGCTGATTAGAGAATTTTCAATCAGATTTTAATGATTGCGGGCAAATTTTCGCAGCATAGTTCGTGATCTCTTCGGTAATTGAACAAATGAGTCAAATCTGGCTCAGATCTGTAAGTCTTCGCCCGTATCATTAGTATCATGGAATTTAATTGAAAAATGACATGCGATACTTTAATTTATGTGCGAATTTCAAGATGTATTAAAATAAGTCTGTTTCACACCTGACATTATTTTATGTCCACATAATTACTTGATTATACTGCGAAATTGTGAGCACCATGTGATGCTTGACACCTGTTGATTTCTCATGCTATATGTCAATATTTGGCTAAGATTAAGATGAATTCAATTAAGTATTGAATTAAACACCAACTTGTTATGTACATATTGCGAGGCATATGGTACAACAAGATCCGGTTATGATATTGCCATCGAATATAAAATTTCGTTTGAAAAAATTGTTGCGTATACAGTTAATTGTTATTGTGTTATAGACCTGATTGACAACAACTTCTTCGCAGAATGTCGGTTGATTTACAGCAGCCTTCTGAGATGTGTACTTACGTTTAGAATACTATTTCTAAATCAGCCTTTTTATGGCTTGAAAATAGCTTGATTAAATAGTTATAATGGGTTGAATTGCAGCTCATCTTTGCTAAAAAATAAAAATAAAAAAAAAGCGAATAGTTTGACTTCATAACTTTGCACGCACACTTGGCGTTGCCCAAACTCAGCTCGCATGTGAAATTTGAGGAAATTAGGTGCAATATTATTGCGCATGATTTGTTGATATTTTGAGGTTTTTGCGGCATGAACACACAAAAGTAAGCTGCAATGACATTTACGCTGCCTTAATTGTTACCTAATATTGGCGTTAACGATAATGAGCGTACTAAGACTTCGCGGTGCCCGGTTGTATAGCCCGAGCATGGTCTTGAAAACAGCTCTTATTTAGCTTTTAAAGATTGTGCAATCAGACTTCGCGGTGCCTGATTGAGGCCCGAGCACGGTCTTGCAAATAGCTCAAATTTTGCTTTGAAACATCGCGTATGCAGACTTCGCGGTGCCCGATTGAGGCCCGAACAAGGTCTTGCAAGTAACCTCGACTTTCGCTTTCAAACAAATGCATATTCAGTCTTAAAGGTGCCCGATTATGGCCTGAGCATGGTCTTGAAAAACTGCCTAACCATGGCTTTAGAAACGTTACCCACTCAAATTTCGCGTTGCTTATTTGTAACTCGGATGATATCTTGCAACGACGGCTTTGCCCGCTTTGAAAGTACCGATTACTGCATTATGTGCAGTTAATATGTTGCTAGATCAATATTAATAAAGAAGAAGCGATGTTCATGTTTTTATGACATCGTCACGCGGATTATAATGAAAAAATAAAAATTGAATTTAATCATCCTAGATTAAATACGTATGACAAAAGTGGTGCATGAAGAAGCATGCCATCAGTGCTACATTTTTTAATTGCAAAAATGATGCTTGGGAAATTGATTTACAGATAGCCATGCATAAGTGCTACTTGTGAAAGAACAGCAGAATATTTGGTGAATTTCCACGCTGCTCAAATGGGTTTGCGTGCATAACACGTGTTAAACGCAAGTTTAGTTAACAAGAGAATGCTACTCCACGTGATATCATATTTTTGGATGAATTGTTCATGAGTGTGCATGATGAAGAATATTATTTTAATTCAGGCCATGAGGAGTGTTCTACACGTGCAATAACATTGCGAAGTGTTCTTTTGTGGTTAAAAGCAACACACATATGCGCAACAAATAAAGATAATACACGTGTAACAAAAAGGAAAATACGTGGAGGTGTTTGGTTGCAATATGTGAAAGCACATAATGGGTCGTACACTAGCATAAAAAAATTCGCGGTGTTCGAAACTGCTGAAGTTAGCAAAAAAATTTGCGGTGTTCGAAACCGCTGAAGTTAGCAAAAATTCGCGGTGTTCGAAACCGCTGAAGTTAACAAAAATTCGCGGTGTTTGAAACCGCTGAAGTTAGCAAAAATGCGCGGTGTTCAAAACCGCTGAAGTTAGCAAAAATGCGCGGTGTTCGAAACCGCTGAAATAGCAAAAAAATTCGCGGTGTCCGAAACTGATCAAATGAAAGCAAAAGTAAATGAATTCGTGGTTACATTGCTTAAAAGCATGGCCTTAATTATTGATTGATTTTGCACACGATGCATGAGGTCATGAGGGCTAAAACCATATGTTCTTATAATACAAATGCACGTTGGCGAGATAGGCTTAAAATACGTCATGTGTTATATGTTATATTAACATAAGCTTCAATTGACTTGCTTCATATATGCTTCGGGCAAATTTCTCAAGAATATTATATTATGCAAAAAAGCGTCAAATCGTGGTCAAATTTTATCAAGTGCGGACGCGTACTTTGATTTTTCAATTGAAAACCACTTGGCGTGTGAAAATACAATGAATGCCTAAGCGATGAAGAAAGCCCGCTTGGATGAATCACATGAAATTGCATGTGTTTGCGAAATATTGCGAAAGGAACTTAAAATCCTAAGTATTTAATTTTGTCAATACTTAGATGCTTCGCAATGCTAATTGATTGCCTAAGGATCGATTTGTCGGACTTAGAAGATTCATAATATATAAAAGATTGTTTCGCATAAGTACGTGTTTATTATGTGCACAATAATAAACATGGAAATTGCAAAGGACAAGTCTAGAAATTATGAATATATAACAAAGCGCTATATAAATAAACGTTGCAACATGATTTTTTCTTTGATAAACAAGCGCCATGCGTTGCGCATAACTTCACGAGCAAAGCATATTGTACACTTAGAGTTCGACATCATATACTTTCAGTTTATAATATCGAACTGGGGGGACTTGATAGTGTATATATTGCTATATTCTCTATGATTGCATACTTACAAGTTCGTCATTATATATCTTCAACATATAATACCGAACTTGGGGGACTTGATAGTGCGCATAGCACTACCTTGCGTAATGCACAAGCGTGCCGAAATCCGCAATCCGCACAAGCGTGCTGAAATCCGCAATCCGCACAAGCGTGCTGAAATCCGCGATCCGCGATAATCCGCGATCCGCAATCCGCGATCCGCACACCGCGAATATTTCAGAAACTATAAATAGGGAGCTTGGCCTCTCATTTATGCATTATTGATTCTCTGCTATTTTCTCTGGCCTTTGTAATTTTGACTTGAGACTTTGCCCAAGGAACTTTTACATTGTGCTAAGGTGAATCATGCTAATCAATGATCAAGACCGGGTCGGGGTGGTTGATCACTTGATTGATAAAGTGAAAGACGATCATCAGGGCCCAAAACAAACAACAACATCCCAATCCTCCTCATTGCACTCGATCCTAGATTCAATTCTGTAAGGAAGATGGATCTAGGCTCGATCATTAAGTATCTTCCCGAGTTCGCAGATAAAGTGATGGACTCAAAACCCGTTACTGAAAAATTTCAAGCTTATTCTCAAGCTGCCAAACTTGCCACTCGCTGCGAGTGGTATGACTTACTATGCAAGCTCGGCGATCTATCCAAACCCCTTCCATCAGACTTAGCCGACGAAATATGTTCAACGGATGATGCTCGCGAAGCATTAAAAGTGGCTAAGAAAGAGGTGGAGAAGGTGAGCATTCCAGCTTTGGAAGAGTTATGTCAGCGTGAAGGTGTGACATTCGCTGACATTAAAGCGTTGAAGCTTTAGTTTATAGTTGGTTTATTTTAATGTATGCGTGCAATTTATGAATTGCTTTTTTGTAACTATCTGCGACTTGTTCGCTTTGTTAATATAACATTATTCGCACTTTATTTATCATTCGCAGTTGCAACTTCTTTTATTTATATAGCGCTTTTACTTTAATTATTCATAATTCAGACTTGTCCATTGCAATTTCCGCATTCGTTATTGTGCACATAACAAAGCGTACTTTGTGCGAAACAATCTTTTAACATTATGAATCTTCTAAGTCCGACAAAACGATCCTTAGGTAAAATATAGCATTGCGAAGCATCTAAGTGTTGGCAAGATCAAACACTTAGGAAAATTTATCCTTTCGCAATTTTTATTAACATAAGTGGGCAATTTCATCACTTGGCTTTTCTGCAAAGTATTTCGCAATACAGTTATGTATTGATATATTATTTTAAGCAGGTCATGTTTAGCGAAAACAATGCCACCTTACTTAAAGCATCCGCAGAGCAAACATTAACTTAGTGTTTCAAAAAGATAAGTATTTGTATTCTGCGAAATAAACACTACGCGTGGCCACACGCAGTGTTTTCGCTGTTTAAAGAAACAAGTACTAACACTGAAATTAACTTCGCTTTATTCTTTATTAATTCGCATTACATTATTCAAATCATGAACATAACATGTCTCGCATTAATGGAATTTCAATACAATATTTTGTTAATCATTTTCGCACTAAGCAGGGTTAACTGAATGCCCTTCAACACACATATCCGCACTTGTCATAACCAAAGCACATGAAGGCTCCATTTCCGCAGAAATCAGTGTGCCAATACCCTTATTAGCAGAAAACTTTAGCATACCATGTATTGTAGATGGTATAGCGCCAAACATGCGCAAAACTGTGCGGCCAAGTATCATATTGAACCGCGATTGATTCCGCATAATGTACAAATTAAATAAGGCTTGATGCCTTAGCGACTCATCGCTATCATCAACCAATTCCATTTGTAATTCCAATTGGCCAACAGGCCATGATGATTCTCCCGAAAAACCAGCCAATGAAACTGCAGTAGGTTTCAAAAAAGCCTGAATTTGTGCGGGCAGCTTGAGAAAACATCGTTCGTACATGATATCTACACTGCTACCAGTGTCAACATGTACCTTCATGATTATAATGCCGGTATTAGCAACACGACATGAAATAACCACGGGCTTATCAACATCCGCATTCAAACGCGCTGAGGGAAATGTAATAGAGGGACATTTCCAGCTAACAATTTGCGCCGAAATTTGCAGCACTGACATTTCACCGTGCACTTCCACCACATTAATCACTTGTACCCCGCGCTGATTTTCTTTCTTATTTACCATCCGTACTCCCAAATTTTTCACCGCAGGAGCTTTCCGCTCAACCGCGTTTGGGGCACTCGAACCATTAGCTTCAGCTGGCATAATGATCGCATTCGCAGTGCTGGATGAGTTCTGCGCCAACAAATGGTCTAACTTACCCTGTTCATACGCTTCCGCAATAAATTCCGCTAAATCTCTGCAGCGATTGGTGTCATGACCGTAATCATCGTGAAAGACAAAAAACTTTGATCTGTCACGCCTGCTGTTTTCTCCCAATGGCTGCGGATCAGGGAAAGACTTAGCAACTCGATCTTGCAGTAAGATTTCTTTGGGCGTTTTTGTTAGCATCTGAATGATATTGAATGACTCATTATTCCACTTGCGCGTAGAATAGCGGTTATTACGGCCATATGAATTGTTATCGTTCTGACCTTGAAACCTGTCATTACACTGATATCCGCCGCCACCATTTCTTCGTGAAAAGCCTGGACCGCAATAGCTATCGCTGTTACTATCACTGAAAGAGTCATTGTCATCTCGCCAACTTTTATCTCTACCCCAGCCACATGCAGGGGTAATACTGCTATCTTCTCCTCCGCGGATATAATCATAAGTTTCCTGTTGCACTTTTGCGAATGTCTGCAGGACATCTTTTCTTAATCGCCGCACAAGCGTAGGGTGTCGCTGTGGGTTCATAGCATGCAAGAAACCAGAAATTTTCTGATCTTCATTCAACCGCGGAATTTTCTGGCACTCATAAATATACCGCGTAAGTAGCGCACTTAGAGTCTCCTTGTTGCCTTGTTTAATATCGTGACACTCTATATGTGTCTTTTTCTGTGGTAATAAATTTTGAAACTGCAGCAAAAACTTTTCTCGCAGATCCACAAAGCCAACGATACTGCGAGATGGCAAGCTGTGAAACCATTCCCTTGCTGACCCCTGCAAGGCCATAGGAAACACTCTACATGCGACTGGTTCATCCCAGTTGTAAGTGCTTACGACGCCCTCAAAGCGTTGCAGAAAATCCAAGGGATCAGTGAGGCCTGAGTAAACTCCCAACGTCGCCAGCACAATCGGCGAAGAAACAATTGGATAGTCAGAAATGTGCTGGACAAATTTATCTGCAGCAGTGGTAATTTCTGTTGCCTTTTTTGCGCGAATGTCTGTGTTATCCGCACAGAATTTGGTAAGCATATCTTGCAGAAAATTTGGCTGATCGAACTTATGCTGCATTGATTTCGGCGCAATGCTTCTGAAAGCATCCGCTAAAAAATTTTGGGAGTTTTCTCTGCGCGCAGCTTCAGACGCTTCACCTTCCTCCCCATAGCGAGGGAAAGGTGATAGTGGTCACTTTCGCTTGACGTATGGATTTTTAACAAACTCTTCTGCGCTGTCTGAGTCATCAGAAAATTCATCTTTCTGCCTTGTCGCTTTCGCCAATCTGGACTTGTGTGCGGAACGCGCGTGGATTTGATCATCCGTGTTATCACTATCGCTGTCATTGTGCTCAAGAACCAACCGATCACTTTGTGATCCTGAACCACTTAATGGCCATAAGTATGTGCGCGGTATGCGAGATTCACAATTATGCTTAGCGTCTCTTTTGGCTTGCTCAATAGCAGTATTAACAATTTTCTCAGTGCGTAAACTGGATTTTCCCGATAAGATTTTCGCTCGCTTTCCTTCAGCGATTGATTCTTCACGATTTTGCAATAACGTTCTGCGTGCGATCATTTTTTCAGCGGCAGCTTTAGGCTGCGAATCGTTAGCATTGTTTGCATTAGATTTTTTAGCATTCGTTTCCTGAACCGATTTTCCCGCAGTAACACTTGCATCTGTTTGCATTGGAAATACGATAACGTTCTGCGAATCGCCAGGCAATGCATCAGCATTCGCAGAGACGCCAGTTTGTTTTGCATTCGACGTCATGATTGTTAAGCAGATTAACAATTTGCGTATTGGAAAAAACACCTGCAAATCATCACAACAAAAACACGATTTGAAATTAAACCGTTGAATTAATTGTTTAATCGGGGTAAAACAAAAAAATTTTAGTTTAATTTGTAAAACGTGTCCCACGGATAGCGCCAATTGATCAATCCTTAATTAATGATGTTGCTTAATTACGGATTGAGTGCAATAAGATTATAATGGAGGATGGGATGTTCGATGATTATTTTGGGCCCCGATGATCGTTTTTCACTTTAACTATCAAGTGATCTACCACCCCGACTCGGTCTTCGTTATCGATTAGCATGATTCACCTTAACTCAATGTAAGAAGTCCTTGGGCAAAGTCACAAGTGAAATCTACAAAGGCTTAGGCAAATGGCAGAGAATCAACAACCTATAAATGAGAGGCCAAGCTCCCTATTTATAGTATCCGTGATATCCGTGGTCTGCGAGATGCTCGGCTCTCCGCGGAAAGTCAGCGGATCAAACCGCAGTTTGGCATTTCAACGAATACATAACCGCAGTATTTATTTTCAGCGAATATTGCATAACTGTGCCTTATAATCCGCGTAGTTCTGTCCTTAGCTTTTTAGAAAATAAAATATACATATACAATGCTATGTATATGATCACTTTTATCAGTGTTTTCCATTTTAGGATACTTGCCGTATTAGATAAGCTTCCAATCACCCCTTTCCCTTCGAATGGCTAATTTAGATCTAGGGGCTTGAGCCATAGGACCCTTTAAATCGAAAATCCAAACCCTCTGCCTAGAATCTCATAGAAACCATTCGTCAAGAAAGTTCGAAGATCTATACATCTCTAATACATATCCCAAAATGTTTTTATGTTACAATATAAGTAGTAGGTTATAGGTGCTAGTAATAGTAATAATGTATACATGTTATTTATTTTATTTTTAATTGCATATAATTTATAACTTTATTTACATATTTCGGTAAAAATAATAACCGAAGTAAAAAGTAAAAAGTAAAAAAGTAAAAAGTAAAAAAAATAAAAAGTAAGAGAAGAATACTTACTAGTAGTAATTCTTCAAAGAGAGAATGAGAGAAATTTTGGTGTGAGTTTGAATGAGAAATGAGTGGTATTTATACTTGAAAAAATTAGGTAAAAAGAATAAAATAATTAAAAAAAAGAAATATTTAATTCTTAATGGGATTAAAAAGTATTAAATGTTAGGTCATGGGATAATGCACAAAATAAAATAATAAAAGTAGTTTTTCCATTAAAATTTTTAATTAAAAAGTAATTTATTTATTTATTTATTTATTTATTTTTATTTATTTTAAGGATTTTTTTTATGTAAGTAAACAAATTTATTTAATGTTTTTCCAAGAATATTTGTCAATAATATTTTATTTTATTTTTATTTTTTTTATTTAATTAATAAATAAAAATTTTGCATAAAAATAATAAATAATTCGGTATTTTGTATTTTTAATAATAATTATGATTTTAATTATTAAACTATAGCTTTAGTAAGTTTGTAAATATTATTACATTTATATATAATTGGATTTATTATATAGTTAAATATATAATACATTAACTAAATAATAAAAGTGATACAAAGTTTATATACTTAGTTAAATTATTTCAAATTATATAAATTAATAATATATTATTTATTTAAGCGTACATTGTTGACTAAAAATTACTATTCGGTCAATATTTAAATGTATATAACAACCCTTAATACATATAGTCAGACATATAACCCTAGGGTTAATTCTGTAATTTAGAAGTCGAAAAGTGAGAGTTGTTACAGTACCTCCCCGTTAATAAAAACTTCGTCCCGAAGTTTTAGGTAGACTTCTCGGATGCATCAGCGGTTGAGAAGAGATGGGGATATTTCTGTTTCATTTGGTCTTCACGTTCCCAGGTATACTCGGGGCCACGTCGTGAATTCCAACGGATCTTAACAATAGGTATGGTGCTTTGTTTTAAGCGTTTAGCAGATCGGTCCATGACTTCTACGGGTTCCTCTATGAAGTGCATTTTATCATCAATGCGAATGTCATCCAAAGGAATAACGAGAGTGTCATCAGCGAGACACTTTTTAAGATTCGAGACATGAAATACGTTGTGTATGCTGCTAAGTTCAGCAGGTAATTCTAATCGATAAGCCACGGGTCCGATCCTTTCAGTAATCTTGAAGGGTCCAACAAGTTTGCTTCTTTTACCAAAATGAATGACGCCTTTCCAAGGAGATACTTTTAACATGACTTTGTCACCAACTTGGAATTCCAAATCTTTCCGACCTTTATTAGCATAGCTCTTCTGTCGGCTGCGGGCAGTTTCCATTCGTTTCTTAATCTGAACTATCTTTTCGGTTGTCTCGTGTATGATTTCAGGACCAGTTAACTGTCTGTCCTCTATTTCATCCCAGCACAGTGGGGATCTACATTTTCGTACGTATAAGGCCTCAAAAGGTGCAACCTTAATACTTGAGTGGTAACTATCATTGTAAGAGAATTCAACTAAAGGCAAATGTCTATCCCAGCCTTTGCCGAAGTCGATAACACAAGCACGAAGCATATCTTCCAATGTTTGAATGGTTCGTTCACGTTGACCATCGGTTTGCGGATGATAAGCAGTACTCATGTCGAGTTGAGTTCCAAGAGCAGATTGTAAGGATTTCTAGAATCTGGAAGTGAATCTACTGTCGCGATCGGATATTATTGATATAGGAACACCATGACGAGAGACAATTTCTTTGATATATAGTTGTGACAATCTCTCCATCTTGTCGGTCTCCTTGATCGGTAAGAAATGAGCAGATTTAGTAAGACGATCTACTATGACCCATATAGAATCATTGCCACTAGAAGTCTTGGGCAATTTAGTAATATAGTCCATAGCGATACATTCCCACTTCCACTGCAGAATATCGGGTTGTGTCAACAGACCAGAAGGCTTTTGATGTTCAGCCTTGACTTTCAAACAAGTGAGACACTTACTAACATAAGTAGCAATGTCGGCTTTCATATTAGGCCACCAGTAGAATTTCTTCACATCGTGGTACATCTTACTGGAACCCGGATGAATAGAATACCTAGTCTTATGCGCTTCATCCAAGACTAGTTCACGGAGATTACCGAAGCGAGGAACCCAAATTCTGTTGCCAAAGTACCGTGTACCATTAGCTTTCACTTGGAGTTGGTTCTCGAAACCGATAGGTCCTTCACCTTCGATAAGTGTTGGTTTAATAGCTTCCAGTTGAGCTTCGCAGATTCGTGATATAAGATTTGATTTGATTTTCAGGTTTAAGGCACGAACACGTTTAACATCATCTTTTCGACTAAGGGCATCAGCAACTACGTTTGCCTTGCCAGGATGATATTCCATCTTACAGTCATAATCGTTCAATAACTCGAGCCATCGGCTTTGCCTCATATTCAGCTGTATTTGATCAAAGATGTGTTGAAGACTTTTATGGTCAGTGTACACCGTAAACTGGGTACCATATAGATAATGTCTCCATATCTTTAATGCAAATACCACGGCACCTAACTCAAGGTCGTGTGTGGTATAGTTCTCCTCGTGTTTCTTCAACTGTCTAGATGCGTAGGCAATAACCTTTTCATGTTGCATTAAAACACAACCAAAGCCTTGCTTTGAGGCATCGCAGTAAACAACAAAATCGTCAGTACCTTCAGGTAAAGATAGAATCGGGGCTGTGGTCAACTTCTCTTTCAGAATCTTGAAAGCAGATTCCTGTTCTTCGGACCACTCAAACTTTTTCCCTTTTTGAGTTAGCTTCGTAAGAGGTTTGGCAAGAAGGGAAAAATCCTTTATGAATCTCCGATAATAACCGGCAAGTTCCAAAAATTGACGAATATGCTTCGCAGTCTTTGGTATCTCCCAGTTCTGGATAGTGGTAATCTTAGCTGGATCGACATGTATTCCATTACTGTCAACAACGTGTCCGAGGAATTGTACGGTTTTGAGCCAAAACTCGCACTTAGAAAACTTAGCGTAGAGTTGTTCCTTTCGTAAGAGTTCAAGAATCACGCGCAGATGTTGCTCATGTTCCTTCTCACTCTTGGAGTAGATCAAAATGTCATCAATGAAAACAATGACAAATTTATCGAGATAAGGTTTGCAGACACGGTTCATGAGATCCATGAAAACGGCAGGAGCATTGGTCAAACCAAAAGGCATGACACAGAATTCATAGTGCCCATAATGAGTGCGAAAAGCAGTCTTAGGAATATCAGATTCCTTGACTCTAAGTTGGTGATATCCGGACCTCAAATCAATCTTTGAATAAACAATTGACCCTTGAAGTTGGTCGAATAGATCATCAATACGTGGCAACGGATAATGGTTCTTGGTAGTAAGCTTGTTAAGTTCGCGGTAATCAATGCACATCCTTAACGTACCATCCTTCTTTTTAATAAATAGAATAGGAGCTCCCCATGGGGACGAGCTTGGACGAATGAAACCTTTATCCAATAGTTCTTGGAGCTGGTTGGAAAGTTCCTTCATTTCGGAAGGTGCTAAACGGTATGGTGCTTTAGCAATAGGAGCAGCACCGGGAGCTAAATCAATTTGAAATTCAACTTGTCGAGGAGGTGGAAGACCTGGAAGATCTTCGGGAAACACATCGAGAAAGTCTTTAACCACTGGTACATCTTCAATACACTTCTCTTTCGATTCGATCATTTTAACGTGGGCTAGAATAGCTGGATAACCTTTCATAAGATGTTTGCGGTTTTAATACAGGAGATAATATTGAGATTGGAACCACTCTTTTCACCCTGGATGATAAGAGTCTCTCCATTTCCCAATGGAACATGAATGGTTTTATCGTAACACATGATGGCAGCTCTCAATAGACGTAACCAGTCCATTCCAACTACGACGTCAAAACTTCCGAGCTCGACCGGCAAAAGGTCTATCTTAAATTCTTTATCGGCTAAGATTAGGTTGCAGTTTTTATAGACTTTATCGACTTGCATGACCTTTCTATTGGCTACTTCTACTAATCTTTTAGTTTCTAAGGGTTGAGGCTTTTCAGCAAATAGGTACAAAAATCACTAGACACGTAACTTCTGTCGGCACCAGTATCGAATAAAATAGTTGCATAGAAATTATTGACAAGATACGTACCCGTGATAACTTCATCTTCATCTCGGGCTTCAGCAGCAGTAATAACAAACGCACGACCCTTCGCAGCAGTAGCATTAGCTCCAGTAGCGGGATTATCTTTCTTCTTAGGACAATTCGGACTAATGTGTCCCTTCTCTCCACAAGTATAGCATGTAGGAGGAGCTTTGACTGGAACAATAGCCTTATCCTTCGGAGGAGTCTTACACGTCTTAGAAACGTGTCCCACTTTCTTACACAACGCACAAACCTCAGTACACTTCCCCGGGTGATGCCTTTCACAACGAATACAGAAAGGATAAGTACCCTTATAATTCAACCTTGAACTATCCGCAGGTTTCTTATTATAATTTTGAGCCGAACCTTGAGATGGCTCAAACTTCCTCTTACCATCATTACCCTTAGTTTCAACTTGCTTATTGGTCGACGCCCTTCTTCTCTTGGCCAACATAAGATTTTGTGCCATGAGAATCACAGCATCTAAAGTAACCTTCTCAGCAGCAATAACATTCCCTTGAACATCCTCGGGAAGACCTTCAATATACCGCTCAATTCTTCTAGCTTCAGTAGGAAACATTTCAGGACATAGAGTAGATAGCTCCAAAAAACGATTGGTATAGTTCTCAATGTCAGTACCCTTGACCTTGAGTTCCCAGAACTCAGCTTCAAGTTTCTGAACTTGACTTCGAGGACAGAATTTGTTGACCATCATGCTTTTGAGTTCATCCCATGAAATTGCATTAGCATTATCAATTCCTATGGACTTGGCATGAGCAGTCCACCAAGTTAAAGCATTGCCACCCAATGAGCTAGTGGCATACTTTACTCGATCGTTATCACCACAGTTGCAAATACGAAAAATATATTCCATCTTCTCGAACCAACAGACTAGTTCGACAGCTTCTTCAGTCCCCTTAAATGCAGGAGGATGACAGTTTGAAAAATCCTTGTAGGAACAAGGTTTCGGTTGAGTATTAGCATGATTAGCTTGGGCGTTGCCTTGGGCGGCAGCGAGTAACTGTTGGAATTGTTCAGTAGTTAACACAACGTTGTTAACGGTAGGTGCAGCTGAACGAACCATGATGTCACTACATAAAAGTGAACATATGTTTGATAAGTTTAACAAGTTATAAGTTTGAGCAATCACAAGTATGAATAAAATAAAGTATTGATATCGCATGATATTAATAAAACACTTTATATTATTAGAACGAGGCATTAAATAAGCCTTTATTACACGATTCGGAAATAGAAATAGTTTAAGGCATAGCCTTTACATAGACAAGGAATTGGAAAAATAATCTAGGAAATATTAAGATTGAAGTAATCTTCATATTTCTTCTTCTCATCCTCCACCTTCTTCATAAACTCATCAACTTTCTCGTTCCTCGCCTTTTGTTTCTCATGCAGGAACTCGAGATTATCATAAAGGTTAGAAACTTCATTGTTGATTACATGGTACTTGTGGTCCCTTATAGAAAGTTGATTATTCACGCGGTTTTCCTCCATCTTCAATCTAAGGTCAACATCTTCTCTTAGGCAAGAGAGAGATTGCTTCCCCCATCGGGTATTTCTATCACCTTCATACTTCACCAACTTTATCTCTTTCTTTAGTTCAGCATTTTCCTCCATGAGCTTCTTGATCGCTAGGTCTTTTTCCTTCATTTGAAAATCGATCCTTGCAATATGGCGAATTAGGTCATCGGTAGTTTTTCGCAGATTCATGAGCTCGTACTTGGCATCAACTTCATCGTAGAAAGGAGATCGGGATCTTTTCTTTGACGGCCTAGTTTCTTCAAAACATTTCCTCTTGCCTTTATTCCTCGGGGTTGGATAGTATTCAGGAGACCCATGTAACTTTAGAGTAGTATTTGGGCTATAATTTGGTGAGGGAGGACCACCAAAGCCATAAGGTGGACTTTGGACTGGTCTTTCTGTGGAAGACCTTTCAGTATCTTTTTCGGTTGGCTTGAAAAGATTCATTTTGGTCGTTTGATGATAATCAGACATCCTAACATTAGGAAGGATATTTTGATTAGAATCTTTAAGTCAAGTTTATTAAAGCATAATCGTTAAGATTATGGGGCAATCCTAAGTGCTTTAATTCTAAGGCAGGAAAGGTTATAGTTTCCTAGATTGCTAAGGCACCCTAGCTAACAAGTAAGGCACACATAAAAATGCAATCCTGGTTCTCTATAACAGCCTGGTTATGCTCTGATACCAATCTGTAACGTCCTCCCAATAGGGTCTGGAAGGAACGTCACTATTATCAAAACATACCAACATATTATAATAAACGAGAACAATACTAAATGATGAATTTCATTTTAATGAGTACGCAGCGGAAAATGAAATGTCGTTACAATGACAGGAATAACAATATCGTAAATGTTCACATGCAGAAGTAATAAATGCGATATCTCTTGATCCTATGTCCAAGTAGCATCACATAAGCAGTAAGTATAAGAGCTTGAATCAAACAGCACCTAAGACAAAACATGCTAAAGTGTCAACCAAAAAGGTTCAGTGAAGTTCATAGGTTTAACAAAAAGTTTGTCGTTATTTTAGACCACAAGATTTAGTTTGTAAAGTTGATCTCCCGCATGATCAAAAAGTTATGCCAATGCGTGATATTTAGACTAAACGTTCAAGTTTGCCCCATGACAAGTTGTGTCTGTCCTTTTCGGTTTAATTTCATTATTAAGTAATACAATGGCTTGGTCAAATGTATCGGGGACGTTACTCCCGATAGGCCTACCCCCAATAATTAAGCATGCCGCAGCAATTAAAAATATCACTGTAGGGACTTAGTCGGACATAGCCGGGTATAGCATAGTTTAACAGTTTGGTACTTGTGTCTAAAGTGTAAAATTAAAAACAGCATGTGTCTCACCCCAAGTAAAAGTAAGTAAGTTTGCTAGCAATTAAAGAGGGGCTATGAATTCACCTTAGTAAGTAGAGAGAGAGTTATTTCTCGGAATAAAGAGTTGAACGAGTGAGCAGGAAAGTCAACCTATTGACATTTAAGAGTAGTTAAGTGTTTTGCCCATGTTTAAGTTTAAGTATGTGTTTAAGTATAGTTTGTTTTACTAAGTTTCTATTCCTAGTAAGTTACTATTTTTATAAAGTTTCCATTTTTAGAAAGTTTCTTATTTTACTAAGTTCCTATGACTAGAGAGTTTCTACTTTTATCAGTGTTTTCCATTTTAGGATACTTGCCGTATTAGATAAGCTTCCAATCACCCCTTTCCCTTCGAATGGCTAATTTAGATCTAGGGGCTTGAGCCATAGGACCCTTTAAATCGGAAATCCAAACCCTCTGCCTAGAATCTCATAGAAACCATTCGTCAAGAAAGTTCGAAGATCTATACATCTCTAATACATATCCCAAAATGTTTTTATGTTACAATATAAGTAGTAGGTTATAGGTGCTAGTAATAGTAATAATGTATACATGTTATTTATTTTATTTTTAATTGCATATAATTTATAACATTATTTACATATTTCGGTAAAAATAATAACCGAAGTAAAAAGTAAAAAGTAAAAAGTAAAAAGTAAAAAAATAAAAAGTAAGAAAAGAATACTTACTAGTAGTAATTCTTCAAAGAGAGAATGAGAGAAATTTTGGTGTGAGTTTGAATGAGAAATGAGGGGTATTTATACTTGTAAAAATTAGGTAAAAAGAATAAAATAATTAAAAAAAAGAAATATTTAATTCTTAATGGGATTAAAAAGTATTAAATGTTAGGTCATGGGATAATGCACAAAATAAAATAATAAAAGTAGTTTTTCTATTAAAATTTTTAATTAAAAATTTATTTATTTATTTATTTATTTATTTATTTATTTATTTTTTATTTATTTTAAGGATTTTTTATGTAAATAAACAAATTTATTTAATGTTTTTCCAAAAATATTTGTCAATAATATTTTATTTTATTTTTATTTTATTTTTTTTATTTAATTAATAAATACAAATTTTGCATAAAAATAATAAATAATTCGGTATTTTGTATTTTTAATAATAATTATGATTTTAATTATTAAACTATAGCTTTAGTAAGTTTGTAAATATTACTACATTTATATATAATTGGATTTATTATATAGTTAAATATATAATACATTAACTAAATAATAAAAGTGATACAAAGTTTATATACTTAGTTAAATTATTTCAAATTATATAAATTAATAATATATTATTTATTTAAGCGTACATTGTTGACTAAAAATTACTATTCGGTCAATATTTAATTGTATATAACAACCCTTAATACATATAGTCAGACATATAACCCTAGGGTTAATTCAGTAATTTAGAAGTCGAAAAGTGAGGGTTGTTACACTAAATGAAACTGCTCTTTATTGAAAAGATAAACACTGTTCTTGATAACTTGTTGACAAATTGCTTCTTCATATGCCGAGCGCCCAGCGCTGTCCGGCCTTCACACTTGCTTACGGAATGAAAAACTCCTGAACTTCTTCCTCGCTGAATAAACTATCACGCCTTCTCTGATTCATTCTGCCTTCTGGCCCATTTGCAAACATTGATCTTTCCCTTGTTGGCTGCACATACTGTGAATGTATGGCTGCGACTCCATTTGGAGTGGGGAATCTGACCTCTGCATGGGCCGTTGATGTTATGGCGCCAAATTTTTCTATCGCTGTCTGCCTAAAAAGGACATTGAATCGAGAATTTCCATCTAGAATAGTAACAGTCAATCTTTTCTGCTCTCAATAGTGGAAATGTGCCCATAACAACTTCCAAACGAATATGCCCCATGGCATTTATCGGTGCTCCTGTTAGTCCCGAAACTTTCAACCTCGTTTGCCTAGCTCTGCTCTGCACATGCCTTGGAAAAGTTCTCAAACAATGCCAGTAGATGATGTCAGCTTCACTCCCTGTATCTGTGTAGATACAATTGACAAATTTATTTGCTATCTCTGCTGAAATGATCACTGGTTGGACGGATAACGCCCAATTCTGAATTGGCTGAAAGATAATTGGGGCATATCTCCAGCTGTCCAAATTGCTGTTTGATGATTCACCTTCTTCATAATGACCATCGTTAATCCAAACCATCCTGATTACAACTTCTGGAGTTGTCTCACGCTCTGTGATCCATTCTCCGTACTGCGGTTGGTTCCGATTATCTCTTCCGCCATGCGGCTGTAGTGACCCGAACTTTTCCATGTTTATATATATTAATTGAGATTGATATTTACATGATTAAATGTTTCCAACATGTTAAGCAATCAAACTTGTTAAGACTTGATTAATTGAAATATGTTTCATATAGACAATTGACCACCCAAGTTGACCGGCGATTCACGAACGTTAAAACTTGTAAAAACGACATGACAATATATATGGATATATATGGTTAACATGAGATTATGATAAGTAAGTATCTCCATAAGTATATTAACAATGAATTATATACATATAAACAAGACTACTAACTTAAGGATTTCGAAACGAGACATATATGTAACGATTATCGTTGTAACGACATTTAAATGTATATATATCATATTAAGATATATTAATATATCATAATATTATGATAATATAATAATTTAACATCTCATTAGATATAATAAACAATGGGTTAACAACATTAATTGAGATCGTTAACTTAAAGGTTTCAAAACAACACTTACATATAACGACTAACGATGACTTAACGACTCAGTTAAAATGTATATACATGTAGTGTATTTAGATGTATTAAAATACTTTTGGAAGACTTCAAGACATATATCAAAACACTCATACTTAACAAAAATGGTTACAGTTACTTTTCCATTCTTTTCTTTCATCAAGAATTCTAGTCGTATTCTTACCCGTATTATACACAGCTTCAAAACGTACTTACTATGAGTATATACCAATAGGAACTAGCATGGGATTCCACTCTTGATTATGTCATGTATGACTAATCAATTTTAACTTCTACCATGAGCTAGTCAACTAACTAGAACTCCTTTTAACCCCACTCACCACTCACCAATTACCACTCATCATTCACTCCATTTCACTTCCAATTCTCTTTCTAATTCTCTCTCAACACACACACTATTATGAACGAATTTTTCCAGTAGTTAATCATCATCTTCATCAAAAATCACTTCAAGAATCAAGCTATAATCATCATAGGAAGAACACTTCAAGAACACTTCAAAAATCCCTTCAAGTTTACTAATTTACTTCCAAGCTTTCTAATCCATTCCAAGTAATCATCTAAGATCAAGAAACCTTTGTTATATACAGTAGGTTATCTTTCTTATTCAAGGTAATATTCATATTCAAACTTTGATTCAATATCTATAACTATAAACTATCTTAATTCGAGTAAAAATCTTACTTGAACTTGTTTTTGTGTCATGATCCTACTTCAAGAACTTTCAAGCCATCCAAGATCCTTTGAAGCTAGATCATTTCTTGTCACTTCCAGTAGGTTTACCTACTAAACTTGAGGTAGTAATGATGTTCATAACATCATTCGATTCATATATATAAAACTATCTTATTCGAAGGTTTAAACTCGTAATCACTAGAACATAGTTTAGTTAATTCTAAACTTGTTCGCAAACAAAAGTTAATCCTTCTTGTTGGGATTTAACAAGTTTCATAATGCTTAAAACCTTTTAAGAATCAAATTAAAGCGGAAGCATGAAATTATTACCAATTGAACTTGTTAATCTTTAACCTTTTAAAGTTAAATCCCAATTAGGATCAAGTTGTGAAATAAGCTTACAAACTACAAGCAAGAATAAGATGTTATACCTATTCCAAGCTAGTTGAAAGTGATGAAGATGATGATGTTGAATGGAGCTTCAAATGGATGAAACCTCAAGTAGTTATACCCCAAACTTGTGCACCAACACCCTAGCTTTGGTTAGGATTTAATTACACTTGAATGTTACTTGCAAAAACCAAACTTTGAACTCCTTTGAGCACCTAAAAGGCCACGGCAGCCAGCTCCAAAAATGGGAGAGAAAAGTGCAGAATTTTACAAGTATTGATGTGTATTTGCATGTGTTAGTTGGTCTTGTTGAATACCTTGGTTAATATGCACTTAGCATGTGAGTAACAAGCTAAAAGTTAAGTCAAAAGAGCATGCCTACTCCATACTCCCATGCCACTTCCAATTTTTTTATAAACTCATTTTATAAATCAAGATTTTATAAAACTAGTCTTTATAAAACTAGTTTTTATAAAACAAGATATTATAAGATGCATTTTTATAAACTTGCATATTATTTGTAATTTGTATTTTACAAAACCAACTTTGCAAAAATGTAACATAACTTTAATGAATTATTTAACCTATAAATAATTAAATCCATATTATAAGTTATGTTTACATTATTTTATAAAACCATTTTTATAAAATGCAACTTAACTTTATTAATTATTTAACCTATAAATAATTAAATTCTTGTTATATAAATTATACCATAATTTATATACACATCAAGTAATATTATTAAGAAAACCATTTTTCTTAAATTTCAAGTGTCGCGTATTTGATCAACGAACCAATCGTTAAAATCAAATACGAATAAGGTGTCGGTAAGTTTGTTATTGGGTATGACCCGACTTGGATCATAACACATTAGCCACATTAATTTAATACGTCTCTCGGGCATACGAAATACCTTCAATCTCCCACTTGCACGAGAAACATAAGAAATTAATGCAAGTGATGGATACAGCCTAACACACCGTCCATCACCCAAAATATGTTATGACTTTGTGCCATTCAATAACATCATCCCTTTCGAGTTCCCATCTCGAATATGATTAGGTGAATCTTTCATTATTTCCTTTCGTCCTAGATGTCATGTTAAATCCAAGAGATACAGAGTGATCACTCTCTTATAGATTTAACTTTTCAGGCCTTAGACATCTGACTCTCAACGAATAAGAGGGACAAATTCCATCTTGACTACATACGTCCTAGATATACACTTTGTAATATACCTGAGTTCTTCCTTATGTACTACCATGTTTCAGAACAGCGAAGGAAAGAATCAAGGCACAGTACTTGGTGAATATCCGAACCCAATATGTATCTCAGGTCAGAGGATACAATGATATTCGCCTTTACTCAAGATTACATGTGATCAACCACAAAGGCCCTATACAGTAATTCTTGAGAGCGGGTCTTCCAATATTTGTTTCCCACAAATATCTATGAACCTTGGTTGCATCCTTGCCCCACATTCAACCTATGAATGTATACCAATCCGAGTTCATAATAGTCTAAACCTCACACTTGTTCCCACAAATGTGATCGACTACGGAAATTTAGAATAATTGCTTATTCATGGATGAAATATGCAAAATAGGAACATAACTCAAATAAATTAACACCATAGTTATATTAATGAGTTTGAATAATTTCGTTCCGGTACAATACATAAAACAGATCATATCCAATCACTAGAATATCGAAGCCCTAATGCACAAACATGTCCCTCATGTTTTGTCCCATGTAAAAGCTTCGTGAGTGGATCCGCAACATTATGATCTGTATGAACTTTGCGAATACATATCTTTCCTTTTTCAACTTCATCCCTTATGTAGTTGAATCTCCGCTCAATGTGACGAGTCTTTTGATGGGCACGAGGTTCCTTGATTTGAGCAATCGCACCCTCGTTGTCACAAAAGATCTCAAGAGGGTCCTGAATGGAAGGGACCACTCCTAAGTCGTCGATGAATTTCTTCATCCATGCAGCTTCCTGTGCTGCCAATGAGGCGGCAATGTACTCCGACTCTGTAGTGGATAACGCAACAACCTCCTGTTTCGAACTCTTCCAAGAGACCGCACCTCCATTTAATGTAAATACATAACCGGATTGTGATCGAGAATCATCTCAATCAGTTTGGAAGCTCGCGTCCACGTAACCTTTTACAGCGAGTTCCTCCTCACCAGACCCATATATTAGAAACATATCCTTAGTCCTCCTAAGGTATTTCAATATGCTTTTAACAGCAATCCAATGACAATTTCCTGGTTTATTCTGGTATCTACTTTTCAAGCTTAGAGCGCATGACACATCCGGTCTAGTACATATCATTGCATACATGATAGACCCAATAGCAGATGCGTATGGGACTTTCTTCATTCTCTCTTGTTCATCTTTTGTGGCAGGACACTGAGATGAACTGAGAACAGTTCCTTTTTGAATAGGTACCAAACCTCTCTTAGAGTTCTCCATCTTGAACCTTTTCAAGATTTTATCAATGTATGTACTTTGACTTAAACCTATCAATCTCTTGGATCTATTTCTATAGATCCATATCCCCAATATGTATTGTGCATCTCCAAGATCCTTAATGGAGAAGCAACTCTTTAGCCAAGTTTTGACTCCTTGCATTGTGGTAATATCATTCCCAAATAATAATATATCATCCACATATAGTACAAGGAATATGATAGTGCTCCCACTAGCTTTCTTATATACACAAGCTTCATCACCATTTTTAATGAAGCCAAATTTCTCGGCTTCCTCATTAAAACGATGATTCCACATTCTAGATGCTTGTTTCAATCCGTAGATTGACTTCTTTAACTTGCATACCCTTTTAGGATATTTTGGATCAACAAAACCTTCAGGCTGAACCATATAGACATCTTCCATAAGATATCCATTTAGGAAAGCGGTTTTGACATCCATTTGCCATATTTCATAGTCGTAGTGAGCAGCAATGGCAAATAATATCCTAATAGACTTTAGCATTGCCACTGGCGAGAAAGTTTCATCATAATCAACCCCTTGAGTTTGAGTGAAACCTTTTGCCACAAGTCTAGCTTTATATGTATCCAAGTTTCCATGTATGTCGGTTTTCTTCTTGAAAAGCCATTTGCAATCAACTAGCTTAGAGCTAGGAGGTTGCTCAACAAGTTCCCACACTTGGTTTTCATACATGGATTGCATCTCGGCGTTCATGGCATCCTGCCATTTATCTTTATCAATCCTTGATAAAGCATCTTCGTAGTTTGTCGGTTCATCCAAATCAACCGTATAGCAACCATCCACGAGAAACCCATATCTCTCGGGAGGATTACTAATCCTACTAGATCTTCGAACGTCTTGTGTATTTTGATCATCCACTTGATCATTTTCAACATCCTCATGTTGAGTACTAGTGCCAACCAATTGTGTATCATCGGCTTGATCTTGTACCTCTACAAGATCTATCTTCCTCTCACCATCACCTTCCATAAGGAACTTGGTTTCAAGGAATTCCGCCTTTCGAGCAACAAATACCGTTTGCTCGGATGGATCATAGAAGTAATATCCCATGTCATCTTTGGGATATCCTATGAAGATACACTTTGTGGATCGAGCATGTAGCTTATTTGCTACATAACGCTTAGGATAAGCTTCACATCCCCATACTCTCAAGTATGTAAGAGAAGGAGGTTTTCCAAACCACATCTCATGAGGAGTTCGTTCCACTTTCTTGGTTGGGGCCATATTTAAAATACGAGCCACAGAGCTTAGACAATAACCCCAAAATGATAGAGGTAACGAGCTTCTTGCCATCATAGATCGAACCATATCCATTAGGGTTCGGTTTCTCCTTTCAGAAACTCCATTAAGTTGGGGTGTTCAGGGTGGAGTAAGTTGTGAGATAATCCCACAACTCCTAAGATGATCTTGGAAGGTATCGCTTAGGTATTCACCTCCTCTATCGGTACGTAGTACCTTAATTGTCTTATTGAGTTGATTTTGTACTTCGTTTTGATATTCTTTGAATGCTTCAAACGTTTCGTCCTTGTGTCTTAATAAGTAGACATATCCGAAACGACTAAAGTCATCAATGAAAGTAACAAAGTATCTTTCACCATTCCTAGTCATGGGTTTAAAGGGTCCACATACATCCGAATGTATTAATCCCAATAAATCTTTAGCCCTTTCATAGGTCCCTTTGAAAGGCGCTTTAGTCATCTTGCCTTGTAAACAAGATTCACATACATCAAACGAATCCATTTCATTTGATTTCAAAAGTCCATTCCTTTGAAGTGTATGCATTCGGTTCTTGTTTATGTGACCAAGGCGACAATGCCATAAGTAGGAATCACTCAAATCCCTTTTGAGTTTCTTGGTGCTTGTATGGTACATTGAGCTACTAGATAATGTGTCATCGTGAACAAACTCATAAATTCCATTTGAACGTGAAGCCTTGAAATAGAATACATTATCTAAATAAAAGTGGATATCATCATTAACAAATTTAGGATTAAAACCACATTGTTTCAAACGGGAAACAGAAATAATGTTTCGACATAAGTCGGGTGCATACAAAACATCATTCAAAATAAGTTCCAAGCCATTTGGAAGTTTTAACACAAAGTCTCCTTGAGCTTTCACTTGCACTTTGGCTCCATTACCCATGTAGAGACTTGATGTTCCCGTTTGCTTGCTACTTCTTTTGAACCCCTGCAATGAATTGCAAATGTGAGTTCCACATCCAGTGTCTAATACCCATGTATTATAAGAAGTAATACTAAGCTCTATATATACCATATATATATTACCTGAGGTTTGCCCTGCATCCCTCTTGTCCTTCAACTCCTTAAGATAAACCGGACAGTTTCGTTTCCAATGACCCATCTCACCGCAACCGAAACATGGGTCTTCCTTGGGGTTTGCCTTCTCGGCTACCTTTTGCTTCTTAGCTTTGTTCTTGGTTGGGGCAACCATCTTCCCCTTCCCTTTGCCTTGATGGGCGGGTCCTTTCCTCTTAGCCACCTTTGGCTTAGAGGTGTTACCTTTGGATCCACCTTGATCGATTGCTAACACGGGTAAAGCCCTTTTACCCATGCTAGTTTCCGCCGTTCTAAGCATACCATGAAGCTCACCTATGCTCTTATCCATCCCATTCATATTGCAATTAATTACAAATTGATCAAACCTTTTTGATAGGGAGTTAAGGATAAGATCGGTGGCTAACTCATTGGATATGTTTAGGTTAAGTCGGTTAGCACGATCGATAAGGCTTTTCATCTTGAGTACATAAGATGAAACCGATTGGGTATCGTCCATACGACAAGCATGTAGCGCCCGAACCGTTTCGAAGCGCTCGACACGCGCTTGTTGGAGAAACATCTCCTTCAATTGCGTTATCATGTCGTATGCACTATGATGCTCGAAATCCTTTTGGAGTTCGGGAATCATAGTCCCAAGCATTAGGCATGAGACTTGAAGGGAGTCGTGGCAATACTTATCGTAAGAGGCCATTGCCTCCACATCATTCTCATCCGGTTGATCGGGAATGGGGTCCTCAAGCACATACATTTTATCCTCTTGTTTGAGGACAATCCGAAGATTGCGGAACCAATCCATAAAGTTTGTATGGTTGAGTTTGTCTTTCTCTAAGAGAGACCTTAATGATAGGTGGTTCAGGTTAAGTGGTGCGTTTGGAATGTTGTTGTTGTTATTGGCGACCATCTACAAAATTAACAAAGTTCGTTTAAGTATCGATTTTAATTTAACATTCAATACCCTTTTAAATTTTAATTGACTTATTAAATATTAGAATCCAACGGTAAATCAAATTTCGGTTAGGTGACCTTTATCCCGTTATTTGATTTAGCTAGGTAGTCATTATATGACAATTGCAATCCTTTTGCAACTTCTAAGTTATGGGATCATGCAATCCTTTTGCATGGCATATTTATCCCATCAACGCCTATTTGTTCATCATGCTTCGGTGACCCTAAGTTCATGATTCCCAAATCAAGTCGTCCTACTTGTGTAAACATGTAGACTTAACATACAAGTGGTTAGGTGACCTTTATCCCACATGTATGCGAAGTGTACCTTATTCATATTAGTTCGCTCATGACGGTTAGGTGACCTTTATCCCATCAAGAGTTTCCTAATACGTCTAAGTGTTTCCACAAAAGGATGGCGTTTAACTTGTTTGCCTTGTTAATAAGGGATTTTGAGTTTTCGTTAATTCTAGTTTAGGAAAACATTTACACCATACACCAACATGCATTTAGTGTATGGTTTATTTGAAAATCCATTTTTCATATCTTGTAATTAAGCCAATTACTTAATATAAACTATTTTATATGTATGATCCTTATCATGTCCTTAATAACTGTTTATTAATGTCCTTTTACCATTTCAATTTAACCATTTTAAATTGTCGTTTTGCATGTGATTAATAACTTCTAATTTAACCAATTAAATTTTAGTTTTGTTTGTTGTTAACTTGTGTGATTAACTTGTAGCATACAAACATACAATCCACAATCATACAAGAAATTAAAACAACCACGCATGCAAAACAAAGATGTTCACAATCTAGCCATTTTGGTAGGCATTTGTTTAGCTGAAAACAAATGCCACCGGTTAAGGGGTTATAACACAAAGTTAGAGATTTCAAAATTTCCCACTCAATATTGCATCCAAATGCTTCTTCTTGTGTTCTTCATCTTGCATCTTCATCTTTTACAAAATATATCCTAATACATTTTGTCTAGAAAATGAAAATACCACCTAATCTATTTTACATACCAAATATAAAATAAATTACATAACCAAAATAATATTATTACAAACCAATTGAATAAATATTATTACAAACCATAAGAGTGAATTAAAACAACCAAACATACATGCAACCATACACAAGGTCAAGGCTAAGATTGTGAACAACATGCAACCAAAATTTGAACCAAATAAAAGAGCCCATAACCCATTTTGTGACTCCTATAATTTGGCCCAAAATTCACACCCACCCAAAACCATAAATTTTTGCATTTTACAATCATGCATGTACATAAAATGCAAAGTTATGGTGAGTTCAAAAAACATCTCGAAGCATATTTCAACAACTTCGGCTCTAGATACCAATGTTGGGATTTAACAAGTTTCATAATGCTTAAAACCTTTTAAGAATCAAATTAAAGCGGAAGCATGAAATTATTACCAATTGAACTTGTTAATCTTTAACCTTTTAAAGTTAAATCCCAATTAGGATCAAGTTGTGAAATAAGCTTACAAACTACAAGCAAGAATAAGATGTTATACCTATTCCAAGCTAGTTGAAAGTGATGAAGATGATGATGTTGAATGGAGCTTCAAATGGATGAAACCTCAAGTAGTTATACCCCAAACTTGTGCACCAACACCCTAGCTTTGGTTAGGATTTAATTACACTTGAATGTTACTTGCAAAAATCAAACTTTGAACTCCTTTGAGCACCTAAAAGGCCACGGCAGCCAGCTCCAAAAATGGGAGAGAAAAGTGCAGAATTTTACAAGTATTGATGTGTATTTGCATGTGTTAGTTGGTCTTGTTGAATACCTTGGTTAATATGCACTTAGCATGTGAGTAACAAGCTAAAAGTTAAGTCAAAAGAGCATGCCTACTCCATACTCCCATGCAACTTCCAATTTTTTTATAAACTCATTTTATAAATCAAGATTTTATAAAACTAGTCTTTATAAAACTAGTTTTTATAAAACAAGATATTATAAGATGCATTTTTATAAACTTGCATATTATTTGTAATTTGTATTTTACAAAACCAACTTTGCAAAAATGTAACATAACTTTAATGAATTATTTAACCTATAAATAATTAAATCCATATTATAAGTTATGTTTACATTATTTTATAAAACCATTTTTATAAAATGCAACTTAACTTTATTAATTATTTAACCTATAAATAATTAAATTCTTGTTATATAAATTATACCATAATTTATATACACATCAAGTAATATTATTAAGAAAACCATTTTTCTTAAATTTCATGTGTCGCGTATTTGATCAACGAACCAATCGTTAAAATCAAATACGAATAAGGTGTCGGTAAGTTTGTTATTGGGTATGACCCGACTTGGATCATAACACATTAGCCACATTAATTTAATACGTCTCTTGGGCATACGAAATACCTTCACTTCTAACTTGACTTTTAAAATTAACTACACACATGTTCTATATCTATATGATATGCTAACTTAATGATTTAAAACCTGGAAACACGAAAAACACCGTAAAACCGAATTTACGCCGTCGTAGTAACACCGCGGGCTGTTTTGGGTTAGTTAATTAAAAACTATGATAAACTTTGATTTAAAAGTTGTTATTCTGAGAAAATGATTTTTATTATGAACATGAAACTATATCCAAAAATTATGGTTAAACTCAAAGTGGAAGTATGTTTTCTAAAATGGTCATCTAGACGTCGTTCTTTCGACTGAAATGACTGCCTTTACAAAAATGACTTGTAACTTATTTTTCCGACTATAAACCTATACTTTTTCTGTTTAGATTCATAAAATAGAGTTCAATATGAAACCATAGCAATTTGATTCACTCAAAACGGATTTAAAATGAAGAAGTTATGGGTAAAACAAGATTGGATAATTTTTCTCATTTTAGCTACGTGAAAATTGGTAACAAATCTATTCCAACCATAACTTAATCAACTTGTATTGTATATTATGTAATCTTGAGATACCATAGACACGTATACAATGTTTCGACCTATCATGTCGACACATCTATATATATTTCGGAACAACCATAGACACTCTATATGTGAATGTTGGAGTTAGCTATACAGGGTTGAGGTTGATTCCAAAATATATATAGTTTGAGTTGTGATCAATACTGAGATACGTATACACTGGGTCGTGGATTGATTCAAGATAATATTTATCGATTTATTTCTGTACATCTAACTGTGGACAACTAGTTGTAGGTTACTAACGAGGACAGCTGACTTAATAAACTTAAAAAAATAAAATATATTAAAAGTGTTGTAAATATATTTTAAACATACTTTGATATATATGTATATATTGTTATAGGTTCGTGAATCAATCAGTGGCCAAGTCTTACTTCCCGACGAAGTAAAAATCTGTGAAAGTGAGTTATTGTAACGACCCGCACTTTTTCGATCATTCTATACTTATAAGATTAATATTTACATAAATTAAACCTTACCAACATGATAAGCAATCCAAATTGTTGAGATTTATATTTTCGAAAAGAGTTTTACACAACGTTTGACCGTCTAGTTTGACCGATGATATCACGAACTAAACAATATATGATAATTATACGTCTGTGTATATATATGTATATATACATATTTAACATGATTAATGAATGTTTTAATATATCATTTCGTATTAATAACAACAAGTTATAAGTATATTTTGAAACTACTAACTTAAGTTTTCAAAACGATAACTATACGTAACGTTATTTGACATAAATACTTAAGACTTATAATGTTTATACATATATCGTATAAGTAATGTATTTAATCACTTTTAAGAACTTAAATACATAAAACCATATAAGTGTATTCACAAAAGATAGCTATATTTGAATCCTCATTCCATTTTTCACAAAATTTCTATACGTATATCTAGAGTATATGTACTCGTATCATACGCAGCTTCTAGATGTATTTACTATTGGTATATACCAATAAAAATCTGCTCCTTAGCAGCCTTAAATGATTAAGAAACATGTGGAACCAACCATTTGTCAAGTAGCATGAATTATTTAGCAAGAAAACAAAGTTAGGTATCTTTTTTTTTCCTTTATAACCTAAAAACGTTTTTATGCATGCACACCATTTCTTCACCCCATTTTCTCATACTCACACTTCCATTTCTCTCTCAAAATACTCTTAACTTCATACTTGATCATCTCCAAGCATTTTCCCCATCATTTAGCTTCAAAAACAACACTTAAACCTCATAAGAAAACCTTTCCAAGAACACTTCAAAAATCCTTCCAAACTTACAAGTTTACTTCCAATCTTTCATCCAATTCCATCACCCTTTTGGTTCTAGGTTCTTACTCCTCTTTTACAGCAATCTTGTCCAAGTAACTTGAGGTAGTAACTTTGTTCATAACCTTATTCGATTCATATATATATAGCTATCTTATTTTGTGGTATAAAATTTTAACAACAAGAACATAGTTTGAATGTTTTCAAACTTGTTTGCAAACTAAATAGATCCTTCCAACTTAACTTTTAAAATACTTCAAGACCTGTAATATAACTTAAATATATGCTAATTTAACAAGGTATAATTTGGTTTTTCAAAGAACACCTTAAAAACTGTTTTTACGACGTCGGAGTGTAACCGGGGGCTGTTTTGGGTTGGATAATTAAAAACCATCTTGAACTTTGAATTGGAGGTTTATATTCTGGAAAAATGATATTTCTTATGAATATGATGACACATAAAAATTTTATGATTTAATTCAAAGTATAAGTATTTTTGGAAAAATGGTCATTAAATGATATTTTTGTAACAAAAATGATTAACTTCATAAGTTTCACTAAAGTTTGACCTATGACCTGTGATTTCGAATACAAACTAAGGTATTTACAGTTCATAGTCTTAAAGAGGGACTCGATCCAAGGAAGTGGCAAGTTGAATCAACGAAAACGGAGTTGTAACGAAGAAACTATGACCAAAACGAGATCGGATATCTAAGACTAGTTTAGCTACGAAAATAATTGGAGAAAATTAAATAAATCACATCTTTTTAAAATAACATGATATTATATATATATGTACTCATAATTTAATTTTATATGGTTCAGGATCACCCGTAAACAATACGAGAAGATTAATCATAAGATCCCATGATTGTACGCAACACGTCATTTGACAACACCGGTACTTTATGTACGCAACACGTCATTTGACAACACCGGTACCGTGGGTCAAGATTAATCTCGACCAATACATATATATATATGTGACGTTTGTTTAAAAAGAAAAGGTATTGATATATTATATATGGATAGGTTCGTGATATCAATCGGAGACCAAGCCAAAATTACATATCTTCAAGACGAAAGTGAGTATATAGTCCCACTTTTAAACTCTAAATATTTCGGGATGTGAATACATGTATTTTATGTTTTACGTTATGGACACAAGTAACTGAAAAATATATTCTACGTTGAGTTGTACCACTGGCATACTTCCCTGTAGCTTGGTAACTGTTATTTACAGCGGTATTGTAAACGCGAATCCTGTTGATAGATCTATCGGGCCTGACAACCCCAACCGGACTGGACGACCAGTATTCAACGGTTGCACAGTACTTCGTTTCGTGACTACACTTGGTACGGTGTAGTAAGATTTCATAATAAAGGGAATATGTGACGTGATTAAATGTTAAGTATGGTTACCAAGTGCTCAACCACTTAGAATATTTTTATTAAACTGTTTATATACGAAATCTTGTGGTCTATATATATATTGCTGCCGGCACTAAACCTATATCTCAACAACTTTATGTTGACCTTTTAAAACATGTTTATTCTCAGGTGATAATTAGAAGCTTCCGCTGCATCATGTTGAACCTAAGCAGGATCTTGCGTACTCATATTTGTGTCAAAAATAAAACTGCATATCCGAGGATTTGTGTTGTGAAATACGCTAGAAACCGTGTTGTTATCATTATTTGTAAAGTTTGTAAGTCGAAGATTATCGCTAAACGATAATCATCTTTTTATTGTCTAAGGCTTGTAACAAAAATAATGGTTATGGTTTGTAATGTATAATATATGCAGTTTTTCTTTTAAAAATGTCGCATATAGAGGTCAATACCTCGCAATGAAATCATACGTTATCTAACACGTTCTTATGGTTAAGGACGGGTTATGACATGTGGTATCAGAGCGGTGGTCTTAGCGAACCAGGTTTGCATTAGTGTGTCTAACCGATAAGTCGTTAGGATACATTAGTAAGTCTGGACTTTGACCGGGTCTGATTTAAAAACCATTGCTTATCATTGTTGGTTAAAATTTATATGTAAATATTATGTAGTACTAATGGGTTAGTTGTTGTGTGATAGATGTCGGGCTCAAAACTTGTTATCACATTCAGCGACTCCGAACCAGAATCTTCAGATGGTGTTCCAGTCATTAACCTATCCGATGACGAAAATAATATCTTTGGGGAAGACTCACAAATTCCGGATGAACCGACTATAGAGAACCCGGAAAGTGAACCCGAGGAGGAAAGTGAACCCGAGGAGGAAAGTGAACCCGAGGAGGAAAGTGAACCCGAGGAGGAAAGTGAACCCGAGGAAGAAATACAGGAAATTACAAAAGACAAGTTCGAACTAGGAAAGAAACGAAAGGCTAATGAATTAGAAAATTCAAATCCCGAGTTTAGTAAGGATGATGTGGCACCAACTCCACTAGACACTACCACCCCTATTCCCGCTATTCCTATTCGTTCTATCCCGGCATCCAGTTCTTCAGTCCCACAGCCAAAATATAGGCAGACAGCTAGGATAAGCGTTAGGCCATTCATTGGAACTAAACGTCCTAGAAAATAGACCAAACGATGCGCTGCCGTATTAAACCATGGGATCATATAATGTTTTGTATAATATTATTAGTGTGGTTTGCTTAATGTTCGATGTAAGATAAGCATATGTAAAATAGTGAAGTATGAAATGCAATAATTTTCCATGGTTAAGTATTATTTAGATTGTGGTAATTGGTTCTGTACTAAGCTATTAAGTATGAACATTAACGGGTAGGTACTACCCTAGATATAATTATAAAACGCTAATAAGAAGAAAAGGCTTTTATAATAATACCTGGTTCATATTATTAACAAGCTATAATGTACTATAAATACACACTACATCTATAATATTCCATGTGAATAATTATTTTCTTTCATTAGGAAATGGCGCGATTGAATCGAATGACGGAACAAGAAGTCGAGGAATTCATCAACCAGCGAGTGAACGACAGAATGTTATGGGTCAAGGCTGCAAGAGCTGCTGCAGTTAACCCAAATCCTCGTGTAGGATGCACCTACAAGACGTTTCAAGCTTGCAAGCCCTCATCATTCTGTGGAACGGAAGGACCGATCGGTTTAACCCGATGGATAGAAAAGATGGAGACTGTGTTCAAAATCAGTGGTTGTGATGAAAAAGACATGACCAAGTATGCATCGTGCACTTTACAAGATAGTGCACTCACGTGGTGGAAAAATTACGTGAAGGCTGTAGGAGGAGATGTAGCTTATGATACTCCATGGGAAGAATTCAAAACGATGTTAATCAACGAGTATTGTCCAAGGAACGAGGTTAGGAAGTTAGAAGATGAGTTACGAAGTTTGAAGGTTGTTGGTACTGAAATCACCAACTACAATCAGCGATTCATGGAATTAGTTTTGCTATGTCCTGAATTGGTTCCAACCGAAGCACGGAAGATTGAAATGTACAAAGATGGGTTGCCCACAAAGGTTAAGGCAAACGTTACAGCATCGAAACCTAAGACAATTCATGAAGCTATAACCATGGCGAACGAGCTAATGGATCAGGTCATCTTGGATAAGAAAGCATTCAATACTGAGGTGAAGGTATTGGGTAACAAAAGAAAGTGGAATGGAAGTTATGATCGAGGTAATCAACAACAACCTTTTAAGAAACAAGAAACCACAAAAGGTGCGGGTAGTGGTTCAGGCTTTGGTTACAAAGGACAAAGTCCTTTATGCAACCGTTGTCACAAACATCACTTTGGTTACTGTAGTGTGGTATGCACCAAATGTAATCGACAGGGTCATCTTGCTGAAGATTGTAGGGCTCTCGTTACAAATACAAATGGTGCCAAGACTCCTGCCACCAATGCAAATAGAACTGCTTTGGCTACCATTACTTGTTTTGGGTGTGGAAAATAGGGTCATTATAAGAGCCAGTGCCTGAATCCAGAGAAGAATGTTGGACCTGCACGTGGGAGAGCATTTGTTATTAATGCTAGAGAGGCACGTGAAGACCCGGAGCTTGTTACGGGTACGTTTACCATTAATAACTTATCAGCATCTATTTTATTTGATACTGGCACCGATAGAAGTTATGTGTGTAGAAATTTTTACACTAAATTGAATTGTTCATCATTACCTCTAGATGCTAAGTACATGATTGAGTTAGCTAATGGTAAACTAATTAAAGCCGATAAAATTTGTCGTGATTGTGAAATAAATTTAGCCGGAGAAACGTTTAAGATTGACCTAATACCCGTAGAATTAGGAAGTTTTGATGTAATAGTCGGCATGGACTGGATGTCCAAAGTAGGAGTTGAAGTTGTGTGTGCCAAGAAGGCAATTCGCATTCCTTGTAAGGATAAAATGCCGGTGATGATTTATGGAGAGAAGGGTGATTCAAAGCTAAAACTAATTAGCTGTTTGAAAGCCAAGAAGTGTTTAGAAAAGGGATGTTATGCTATTCTAGCACATGTTAATAAAGTCGAAAAGAAAGAGAAGTGCATCAACGATGTGCCTGTGGCAAGAGATTTTCCTGAAGTTTTTCCGGAAGAATTGCCGGGATTACCTCCATTTAGATCTGTAGAATTTCAAATAGATTTAGTACCAGGAGCTGCACCAGTGGCTCGTGCGCCATATAGACTTGCACCGTCCGAATTAAAAGAACTTCAAAGTCAGTTAAAAGAATTACTGGACCGTGGATTCATACGACCAAGTACTTCACCGTGGGGAGCTCCAATTTTGTTTGTTAAGAAGAAAGATGGATCTTTTAGGATGTGTATAGATTATCGTGAATTAAATAAGTTAACTATCAAGAATCGGTATCCACTACCGAGAATTGATGACTTATTTGATCAACTGCAAGGATCATGTGTTTATTCGAAAATCGACTTAAGATCGGGCTATCATCAACTACGCGTCAAAGAAGAAGATATACCGAAAACTGCTTTTCGGACACGTTATGGTCATTACGAATTTTTAGTCATGCCGTTTGGATTGACGAATGCGCCAGCTGTATTCATGGACCTCATGAATCGAGTTTGTAGTCCGTATCTAGATAAGTTTGTTATCGTTTTCATTGATGATATTCTTATCTATTCCAAGAGTGAGCAAGAGCATGAAGAGCATTTAAGGTTGATATTAGAGTTGTTGAGAAAAGAACAACTATATGCTAAATTTTCTAAGTGTGCTTTCTGGTTGAAAGAAGTGCAATTTCTTGGCCACGTTGTTAGTAGCAAAGGAATTCAGGTTGATCCAGCAAAAACTGAAGCCATTGAAAAATGGGAGACTCCTAAGACACCAACGCAGATCGCCAATTTTTGGGTTTAGCCGGTTATTATAGAAGGTTTATTCAAGATTTTTCCCGAATAGCTAAGCCGTTGACAGCGTTAACGCAAAAAGGGAAGAAATATGAATGGACCTCTGAGCAGGAGGACGCATTTCAAATACTGAAGAAGAAGTTAACTACGGCACCTATATTATCGTTACCAGAAGGGAACGATGATTTTGAAATATATTGTGACGCTTCGCGACAAGGTTTTGGTTGCGTTCTTATGCAACGGAAGAAAGTTATTGCATACGCATCCCAACAATTGAAGATTCACGAGCGGAATTATACGACGCATGATTTAGAACTGGGAGCAGTCGTGTCTGCATTGAAGATATGGAGACACTACTTGTATGGGGTTAAATGCACTGTGTTTACTGATCATAAAAGCCTTCAACATATTTTTGATCAGAAACAGCTGAACATGAGGCAACGTAGGTGGGTCGAGTTAATAAACGACTATGATTGTGAAATTCGTTATCATCCCGGGAAAGCGAATGTGGTGGCTGACGCACTAAGCAGAAAGGAACGAGAACTAATTCGAGTACGAGCGATGAACATAAAAATTCGCATGAATCTCAACTCACAAATCAAAGAAGTTCAACGAGAAGCACTTACTAAAGAAAATATAGGAAATGAAATAATGAAGAAGTATGAGAAGCAACTCGTTATGCGGGAAGATGGAATTCGATATTTTGCAAACCGTATTTGGGTACCAAAGTTGGGTGGATTAAGGAAGTTAATATTGAATGAGGCACATAAGACAAGATACTCGATACATCCTGGAGTTGGAAAGATGTATCAAGATCTTAAGACGCATTATTGGTGGCCTAATTTGAAGAGAGACGTTGCAACATATGTTGGGGAATGTTTAACTTGTTCCAAAGTCAAAGCAGAACACCAGAAGCCGTCAGGATTACTTCAACAACCAGAAATCCCAGAATGGAAATGGGACGGTATTACCATGGATTTCATCACGAAGTTACCAAAGACTGCCTGGGGATACGACACTATTTGGGTAATTGTTGATCGTCTTACCAAATCTGCACATTTCTTGCCTATAAAGGAAACGGATAGAATGGAGAAATTATTACGATTATATATAAAGGAAATAGTTTCAAGGCATGGAATACCTATTTCCATTATATCTGATCGTGATAGTAGATTTACCTCAAAGTTCTGGCAATCACTACAGGAGGCACTAGGAACTCGTTTGGATATGAGTACCGCATATCATCCGCAAACCGACGGGCAGAGTGAAAGAACAATTCAGACTCTTGAAGACATGCTCAGGGCATGTGTGATCGATTTTGGGAACGGATGGGATAAATATCTACCATTAGCAGAATTCTCGTATAATAATAGTTATCATGCGAGCATTAAAGCTGCGCCATTCGAAGCATTGTACGGAAGGAAGTGTAGATCTCCTATTTGTTGGAATGAAGTAGGAGATCGACAATTAACTGGTCCTGAGATCATACACGAAACGACTGAGAAGATAGTACAAATCAAGGAGAGATTGAAAACAGCCCGTAGTCGCCAAAAGAGCTACGCCGATGTCCGAAGGAAACCATTAGAGTTTCAGATCGGTGACATGGGTATGCTAAAGGTGTCACCTTGGAAAGGTGTAATACGTTTCGGTAAAAGAGGTAAACTGAACCCAAGATATGTAGGCCCGTTCAAGATCATCGAACGCATTGGACCGGTAGCTTATCGACTCGAGTTACCGCAACAACTCGCCGGAGTACATAATACATTTCACGTCTCGAACCTTAAGAAGTGTCTTGCAAAGGAAGACCTCACCATTCCTCTTGAAGAAATCCATGTCGACGAGAAACTACAGTTCGTCGAAGAACCAATCGAAATCATGGATCGAGAAGTTAAACAGCTCAAGCAGAGCAACATACCGATCGTTAAGGTTCGTTGGAGCGCTAGAAGAGGTCCCGAGTTTACTTGGGAATGAGAGGATCAGATGAAACAAAAGTATCCACACTTGTTTCTCGATGACGCAAAATAGGTACAATTTTAAAATTTCGGGACGAAATTTATTTAACGGGGAGGTAATGTAACGACCCGCACTTTTTCGATCATTCTATACTTATAAGATTAATATTTACATAAATTAAACCTTACCAACATGATAAGCAATCCAAATTGTTGAGATTTATATTTTCGAAAAGAGTTTTACACAACGTTTGACCGTCTAGTTTGACCGATGATATCACGAACTATACAATATATGATAATTATACGTCTGTGTATATATATGTATATATACATATTTAACATGATTAATGAATGTTTTAATATCTCATTTTGTATTAATAACAACAAGTTATAAGTATATTTTGAAACTACTAACTTAAGTTTTCAAAACGATAACTATACGTAACGTTATTTGACATAAATACTTAAGACTTATAATGTTTATACATATATCGTATAAGTAATGTATTTAATCACTTTTAAGAACTTAAATACATAAAACCATATAAGTGTATTCACAAAAGATAGCTATATTTGAATCCTCATTCCATTTTTCACAAAATTTCTATACGTATATCTAGAGTATATGTACTCGTATCATACGCAGCTTCTAGATGTATTTACTATTGGTATATACCAATAAAAATCTGCTCCTTAGCAGCCTTAAATGATTAAGAAACATGTGGAACCAACCATTTGTCAAGTAGCATGAATTATTTAGCAAGAAAACAAAGTTAGGTATCTTTTTTTTTCCTTTATAACCTAAAAACGTTTTTATGCATGCACACCATTTCTTCACCCCATTTTCTCATACTTACACTTCCATTTCTCTCTCAAAATACTCTTAACTTCATACTTGATCATCTCCAAGCATTTTCCCCATCATTTAGCTTCAAAAACAACACTTAAACCTCATAAGAAAACCTTTCCAAGAACACTTCAAAAATCCTTCCAAACTTACAAGTTTACTTCCAATCTTTCATCCAATTCCATCACCCTTTTGGTTCTAGGTTCTTACTCCTCTTTTACAGCAATCTTGTCCAAGTAACTTGAGGTAGTAACTTTGTTCATAACCTTATTCGATTCATATATATATAGCTATCTTATTTTGTGGTATAAAATTTTAACAACAAGAACATAGTTTGAATGTTTTCAAACTTGTTTGCAAACTAAATAGATCCTTCTAACTTAACTTTTAAAATACTTCAAGACCTGTAATATAACTTAAATATATGCTAATTTAACAAGGTATAATTTGGTTTTTCAAAGAACACCTTAAAAACTGTTTTTACGACGTCGGAGTGTAACCGGGGGCTGTTTTGGGTTGGATAATTAAAAACCATCTTGAACTTTGAATTGGAGGTTTATATTCTGGAAAAATGATATTTCTTATGAATATGATAACACATAAAAATTTTATGATTTAATTCAAAGTATAAGTATTTTTAGAAAAATGGTCATTAAATGATATTTTTGTAACAAAAATGATTAACTTCATAAGTTTCACTAAAGTTTGACCTATGACCTGTGATTTCGAATACAAACTAAGGTATTTACAGTTCATAGTCTTAAAGAGGGACTCGATCCAAGGAAGTGGCAAGTTGAATCAACGAAAACGGAGTTGTAACGAAGAAACTATGACCAAAACGAGATCGGATATATAAGACTAGTTTTGCTACGAAAATAATTGGAGAAAATTAAATAAATCACATCTTTTTAAAATAACATGATATTTTATATATATGTACTCATAATTTAATTTTATATGGTTCAGGATCACCCGTAAACAATACGAGAAGATTAATCATAAGATCCCATGATTGTACGCAACACGTCATTTGACAACACCGGTACTTTATGTACGCAACACGTCATTTGACAACACCGGTACCGTGGGTCAAGATTAATCTCGACCAATACATATACGATGGGGGTTTTTATTTATTTCATTGGGGGTTTATTAAACACCTAAAAATGAACCATTTAAAATTGAATTACTAACATCGGACTGCTAACTACGGACTAAGGAATTATTAAAAGTATTAAAAGTATTATAAGTATATATATGTGACGTTTGTTTAAAAAGAAAAGGTATTGATATATTATATATGGATAGGTTCGTGATATCAATCGGAGACCAAGTCAAAATTACATATCTTCAAGACGAAAGTGAGTATATAGTCCCACTTTTAAACTCTAAATATTTCGGGATGAGAATACATGTATTTTATGTTTTACGTTATGGACACAAGTAACTGAAAAATATATTCTACGTTGAGTTGTACCACTGGCATACTTCCCTGTAGCTTGGTAACTGTTATTTACAGCGGTATTGTAAACGCGAATCCTGTTGATAGATCTATCGGGCCTGACAACCCCAACCGGACTGGACGACCAGTATTCAACGGTTGCACAGTACTTCGTTTCGTGACTACACTTGGTACGGTGTAGTAAGATTTCATAATAAAGGGAATATGCGACGTGATAAAATGTTAAGTATGGTTACCAAGTGCTCAACCACTTAGAATATTTTTATTAAACTGTTTATATACGAAATCTTGTGGTCTATATATATATTGCTGCCGGCACTAAACCTATATCTCACCAACTTTATGTTGACCTTTTAAAACATGTTTATTCTCAGGTGATAATTAGAAGCTTCCGCTGCATCATGTTGAACCTAAGCAGGATCTTGCGTACTCATATTTGTGTCAAAAATAAAACTGCATATCCGAGGATTTGTGTTGTGAAATACGCTAGAAACCGTGTTGTTATCATTATTTGTAAAGTTTGTAAGTCGAAGATTATCGCTAAACGATAATCATCTTTTTATTGTCTAAGGCTTGTAACAAAAATAATGGTTATGGTTTGTAATGTATAATATATGCAGTTTTTCTTTTAAAAATGTCGCATATAGAGGTCAATACCTCGCAATGAAATCATACGTTATCTAACACGTTCTTATGGTTAAGGACGGGTTATGACAGTTATAGTCCCACTTTTAAAATCTAATATTTTTGGGATGAGAATACATGCAGGTTTTATAAATGATTTACAAAATAGACACAAGTACGTGAAACTACATTCTATGGTTGAATTATCGAAATCGAATATGCCCCTTTTTATTAAGTCTGGTAATCTAAGAATTAGGGAACAGACACCCTAATTGACGCGAATCCTAAAGATAGATCTATTGGGCCTAACAAACCCCATCCAAAGTACCGGATGCTTTAGTACTTCGAAATTTATATCATATCCGAAGGGTGTCCCGGAATGATGGGGATATTCTTATATATATGCATCTTGTTAATGTCGGTTACCAGGTGTTCATCATATGAATGATTTTTATCTCTATGTATGGGATGTGTATTGAAATATGAAATCTTGTGGTCTATTGTTACGATTTGATATATATAGGTTAAACCTATAACTCACCAACATTTTTGTTGACGTTTAAAGCATGTTTATTCTCAGGTGAATACTAAGAGCTTCCGCTGTTGCATACTAAAATAAGGACAAGATTTGGAGTCCATGTTTGTATGATATTGTGTAAAAACTGTATTCAAGAAACTGATTTCGATGTAACATATTTGTATTGTAAACCATTATGTAATGGTCGTGTGTAAACAGGATATTTTAGATTATCATTATTTGATAATCTACGTAAAGCTTTTTTGTCATAACCCGTCCTTAACCATAAGAACGTGTTAGATAACGTATGATTTCATTGCGAGGTATTGACCTCTATATGCGACATTTTTAAAAAGGAAAACTGCATATATTATACATTACAAACCAAACCATTATTTTTGTTACAAACTTTAGACAATAAAAAGATGATTATCGTTTAACGATAATCTTCGACTTACAAACTTTACAAATGATAATAACAACACGATTTCTAGCATATTTTACAACACACGTCCTCGGATATGCAGTTTTATTTTTGACACAAATATGAGTACGCATGATCCTGCTTAAATTCAACATAATGCAGCGGAAGCTTTAATTATCACCTGAGAATAAACATGTTTAAAAACGTCAACATAAAGTTGGTGAGATATAGGTTTAGTGCGCAGCAATATATATATATAGACCACAAGATTTCGTATATAAACATTTCAATAAAAATATTCTAAGTGGTTGAGCACTTGGTAACCATACTTAACATTTTCACGTCGCATATTCCCTTTAATATGAAATCTTACTACACCGTACCAAGTGTAGTCACAAAACGAAGTACTGTGCAACCGTTGAATACTGGTCGTCCAGTCCGATTGGGGTTGTCAGGCCCGATAGATCTATCAACAGGATTCGCGTTTACAATACCGCTGTAAATATTAGTTACCAAGCTACAGGGAAGTATGCCAGTGGTACAACTCAACGTAGAATATATTTTTCAGTTACTTGTGTCCATAATGTAAAACATAAAATACATGTATTCTCATCCCGAAATATTTAGAGTTTAAAAGTGGGACTATATACTCACTCTTGTCTTGATGATATATATATTTTGACTCGGTCTTCCGGTTGATATCACGAACCTATCCATATATAATATATCAATATGTTTTCATTTTAAAACAAACGTTATATATATATATACTTGTTATACTTTTAATATTTTGAATATTTCCTTAGTCCGTAGTTAGCATTCCGATGTTAGTAATTCAATTTTTAATGGTTCATTTTTAGATGTTTAATATACCCGCAATAAACAAAACCCCCAACGAAATAAATAAAACCCCATCGTATATGTATTGGTCGAGATTAATCTTGACCCATGGTACCGGTGTTGTCAAATGACGTGTTGCGTACAATCACGGGATCTTATGATTAATCTTCTCGTATTGTTTACGGGTGATCCTGAACCATATGAAATTGAATTATAAGTACATATATATAAAATATCATGTTATCTTAGAAATATGTGATTTATATCATTTTTTTCCAATTGATCCCGTAGTTGAAATGATCTAGGATAACCAATTTTGTTTCGGTCATAGTTTCTTCGTTACAAATCCGTTTTCGTTGATTCAAATTGCCATCTTCTTGGATCGAGTTCTTCTTTAAGACTATGAACTGTAAATACCTTGGTTTGTATTCAAAATCATACGGCATAAGTGAAACATTAGTGAAACATATGAAGTTAAACATTTTTGTTACAACAAAATCATTTAATGACCATTTTTCTAAAAATACTTATACTTTGAAAAACCAAGTTTTACCTTGTTAAATTAGTATATACATAAGTTATATTACAGGTCTTGAAGTATTTTAAAAGTTAAGTTAGAAGGATCTATTTAGTTTGCAAACAAGTTTGAAAACATTCAAACTATGTTCTTGTTGTTAAACTTTTGTACCACAAAATAAGATAGCTATATATATATGAATCGAATAAGGTTATGAACATAGATTCTACCTCAAGTTCCTTGGATAAGTTTGCTGTAAAAGAGAAGTAAGAAGCTAGAATCAAAAGGGTGATAGAAGTGGATGAAAGATTGGTAGTAAGTTGGTGTTCTTGGAGGGTTTTCTTGAAGTGTTTTTGTATGGTTTTCTTATGGTGTTTTAGTATGGTTTTTGAAGCTAGATCTTTATGGAACTTTGCTGGATTGTTATGGAGTTTAGAGAGTAAGAAAGAGTGTGTGTTTTTAGTTAAGAGATTGAAGTAAAAATGAATCAAAAATGATGATACATATATACTCCTAAAAATGTGATCTTTAAGGATAACATGACAAAATTCTAGTTTGTATTTTTGTAATTAGTCTTGCAATGATTCAAAAGTAATTACCTTATACATAAGGCATGAATAAGGGCTGGTTAGGTGGTGATTTGATGTGTATATACCAATAGTAAATACGTATAGAAGCTTGGTATGATACGAGTACAAATACTCTAGGTATACGTATAGAAATTTTGTGAAAAATGGAATGAGGATTCAAATATAGCTATCTTTTGTGAATACACTTATATGATTTTATGTATTTAAGTTCTTAAAAGTGATTAAATACATTACTTATACAATATATGTATAAACATTATATGTCTTAAGTATTTATGTCAAATAACGTTACGTATAGTTATCGTTTTGAAAACTTAAGTTAGTAGTTTCAAAATACACATATAACTTGTTGTTATTAATATAAAATGAGGTATTAAAACATTCCTTAATCATGTTAAATATGTATATATACATATATATACACAAACGTATAATTATCATATATTGTATGGTTCGTGATATCATCGGTCAAACTAGACGGTCAAACGTTGTGTAAAACTCTTTTCGGAAATATCAGTCTCGACAATTTGGATTGCTTATCATGTTGGCAAGGTTTAATTTATGTAAATATTAATCTTATAAGTATAGTATGATCGAAAAAGTGCGGGTCGTTACATTACATCCCCGTTAAATAAATTTCGTCCCGAAATTTTAAAATTGTACCTATTTTGCGTCATCGAGAAACAAATGCGGATACTTTCGTTTCATCTGATCCTCTCGTTCCTAAGTAAACTCGGGACCTCTTCTAGCATTCCAACGAACCTTAACAATCGGTATATTACTCTGTTTGAGCTGTTTAACTTCACGGTCCATGATTTCGATTGGTTCTTCGACGAATTGTAGTTTCTCGTCGACATGAATTTCTTCAAGAGGAATGGTAAGGTCTTCCTTTGCAAGACACTTCTTAAGGTTCGAGATGTGAAAGGTATTATGTACTCCGGCGAGTTGTTGCGGTAACTCGAGCCGATAAGCTACCGGTCCAATGCGTTCGATGATCTTGAACGGGCCTACGTACCTTGGGTTCAGTTTACCCCTTTTTCCAAAACGTATCACACCTTTCCAAGGTGACACCTTTAGCATAACCATGTCCCCGACCTGAAACTCTAATGGTTTCCTTCGGACATCGGCGTAGCTCTTTTGGCGACTGCGGGCTGTTTTTAATCTCTCCTTGATTTGCACTATCTTCTCAGTCGTTTCATGTATGATCTCGGGACCAGTTAATTGTCGATCTCCTACTTCATTCCAACAGATAGGAGATCTACACTTCCTTCCATACAATGCTTCGAATGGCGCAGCTCCAATGCTCGCATGATAACTATTATTATACGAGAATTCTGCTAACGGTAGGTATTTATCCCATCCGTTTCCAAAATCGATCACACATGCCCTGAGCATGTCTTCAAGAGTCTGAATTGTTCTTTCACTCTGCCCGTCGGTCTGCGGATGATATGCGGTACTCATATCCAAACGAGTTCCTAGTGCCTCCTGTAGTGATTGCCAAAACTTTGAGGTAAATCTACTATCACGATCGGATATAATGGAAATAGGTATTCCATGCCTTGAAACAACTTCCTTTATATACAATCGTAATAGTTTCTCCATTCTATCTGTTTCCTTTATAGGCAAGAAATGTGCAGACTTGGTGAGACGATCAACAATCACCCAAATGGTGTCGTATCCCCAGGCAGTCTTTGGTAACTTCGTGATGAAATCCATGGTAATACCATCCCATTTCCATTCTGGGATTTCTGGTTGTTGAAGTAACCCTGACGGCTTTTGATGTTCTGCTTTGACTTTGGAACAAGTCAAACATTCCCCAACATATGTTGCAACGTCGGTCTTTAAGTTAGGCCACCAATAACGTGTCTTAAGATCTTGATACATCTTTCCAACTCCAGGATGTATCGAGTATCTTGTCTTATGTGCCTCGTTCAATATCAACTTCCTTAATCCACCCAACTTCGGTACCCAAATACGATTTGCAAAATATCGAATTCCATCTTCCCGCATAACGAGTTGCTTCGCATACTTCTTCATTATTTCATTTCCTATATTTTCTTTAGTAAGTGCTTCTCGTTGAACTTCTTTGATTTGTGAGTTGAGATTCATGCGAATTTTTATGTTCATCGCTCGTACTCGAATTGGTTCTCGTTCCTTTCTGCTTAGAGCGTCGGCCACCACGTTCGCTTTCCCGGGATGATAACGAATTTCACAATCATAGTCATTTATTAACTCAACCCACCTACGTTGCCTCATGTTCAGCTGTTTTTGATCAAAAATATGTTGAAGGCTTTTATGATCAGTAAACACAGTGAATTTAACCCCATACAAGTAGTGTCTCCACATCTTCAATGCAAACACGACTGCTCCCAATTCTAGATCATGCGTCGTATAATTTCGCTCGTGATTCTTCAATTGTCGGGATGCGAATGCAATAACTTTCTTCCGTTGCATAAGAACACAACCAAAACCTTGTCGCGAAGCGTCACAATATATTTCAAAATCATCGTTCCCTTCAGGTAACGATAAAATAGGCGCCGTAGTTAGCTTCTTCTTCAATAATTGAAATGCGTTCTCCTGCTCCGAGGTCCATTCGTATTTCTTCCCTTTTTGCGTTAATGCTGTCAATGGCTTAGCTATTCGAGAAAAATCTTGAATAAACCTTCTATAATAACCGGCTAAACCCAAAAATTGGCGTATCTGCGTTGGTGTCTTAGGAGTCTCCCATTTTTCAATGGCTTCAATTTTTGCTGGATCAACCTGAATTCCTTCGCTATTAACAACGTGACCAAGAAATTGCACTTCTTTCAACCAGAAAGCACACTTAGAAAATTTAGCATAAAGTTGTTCTTTTCTCAACAACTCCAGTATCAACCTTAAATGCTCTTCATGCTCTTGCTCACTCTTGGAATAGATAAGAATATCATCAATGAAAACGATAACAAACTTATCTAAATACGGACTACAAACTCGATTCATGAGGTCCATGAATACAGCTGGCGCATTCGTCAATCCAAACGGCATAACCAAAAATTCGTAATGACCATAACGTGTCCGAAAAGCAGTTTTCGGAATATCCTCTTCTTTGACGCGTAGTTGATGATAGCCCGATCTTAAGTCGATTTTCGAATAAACACATGATCCTTGCAATTGATCAAATAAGTCATCAATTCTCGGTAGTGGATACCGATTCTTGATAGTTAACTTATTTAATTCACGATAGTCTATACACATCCTAAAAGATCCATCTTTCTTCTTAACAAACAAAATTGGAGCTCCCCACGGTGAAGTACTCGGTCGTATGAATCCACGGTCCAGTAATTCTTTTAACTGACTTTGAAGTTCTTTTAACTCGGACGGTGCAAGTCTATATGGAGCACGAGCCACTGGTGCAGCTCCTGGTACTAAATCTATTTGAAATTCTACCGATCTAAATGGAGGTAATCCCGGCAATTCTTCCGGAAAAACTTCGGGAAAATCTCTTGCCACAGGCACGTCATTGATGCACTTTTCTTTCTTTTCGACTTTATTAACATGTGCTAAAATAGCGTAACATCCCTTTTCTAAACACTTCTTGGCTTTCAAACAGCTAATGAGTTTTAGCTTTGAGTTACCCTTCTCTCCATAAATCATCACCGGTATTTTATCCTTACCAGGAATACGAATTGCCTTCTTAGCACAAACAACTTCCGCTCCTATTTTGGACATCCAGTCCATGCCGACTATTACATCAAAACCTCCTAATTCTACGGGTATTAAGTCGATTTTAAACGTTTCTCCGGCTAGATTTATTTCACAACCACGACAAATTTTATCGGCTTTAATTAGTTTACCATTAGCTAACTCAATCAAGTACTTAGCATCTAGAGGTAATGATGAACAATTCAATTTAGTGTAAAAATTTATACACACGTAACTTCTATCGGCGCCAGTATCAAATAAAATAGATGCTGATAAGTTATTAATGGTAAACGTACCCGTAACAAGCTCCGGGTCTTCACGTGCCTCTCTAGCATTAATAACAAACGCTCTTCCACGTGCAGGTCCGCCATTCTTTTCTGGATTCGGGCACTGACTCTTATAATGACCTTGTTTTCCACACCCAAAACAAGTAACGTTAGCCAAAGCAGTTCTATTTGCGTTGGTGGCAGGAGTCTTGTTACCATTTGCATTTGTAACGAGAGCCTTACAATCTTCAGCAAGATGTCCCTGTCTATTGCATTTAGTGCACAACACACTACAGTAACCAAAATGATGTTTGTGACAACGGTTGCATAAAGGACTTTGTCCTTTGTAACCAAAACCTGAACCACTACCCGCACCTTTCGTGGTTTCTTGTTTCTTATAAGGTTGTTGTTGGTTACCTCGATCATAACCTCCATTCCACTTTTTCTTGTTCCCCAATACTTTCACCTCAGTATTGAATGCTTTCTTGTCCAAAATGACCTGATCCATTAGCTCGTTCGCCATGGTTATAGCTTCATGAATTGTTTTAGGTTTCGATGCTGTAACGTTTGCCTTGACCTTTTTGGGCAAACCACCTTTGTACATTTCAATCTTCCGTGCTTCGGTTGGAACCAATTCAGGACATAGCAAAACCAATTCCATGAATCGCTGATTGTAGTTGGTGATTTCAGTACCAACCACCTTCAAACTTCGTAACTCATCTTCTAACTTAATAACCTCATTCCTTGGACAATACTCGGTGATTATCATCGCTTTGAATTCTTCCCATGGAGTATCATAAGCTACATCTCCTCCTACCGCCTTCACATAATTCTTCCACCATGTGAGTGCACTATCTTGTAAAGTGCACGATGCAAACTTGGTCATGTCTTTTTCATCACAACCGCTGATTTTGAACACCGTCTCCATCTTTTCTATCCATCGGGTTAAACCGATAGGTCCTTCCGTTCCACTGAATGATGATGGCTTGCAAGCTTGGAACGTCTTGTAGGAGCATCCTACACGAGGATTTGGATTAACTGCAGCAGCTCTTGCAGCCTCAACCCATAACATTCTGTCGTTCACTCGCTGGTTGATGAGTTCCTCGAGTTCTTGTTCCGTCATTCGATTCAATCGCGCCATTTCCTAATGAAAGAAAATAATTATTCACATGGATTATTATAGATGTAGTGTGTATTTATAGTACATTATAGCTTATTAATAATATGAACTAGGTATTATTATAAAAGCCTTTTCTTCTTATTAGCGTTTTATAATTATATCTTGGGTAGTACCTACCCGTTAATGTTCTTACTTAATAGCTTAGTACAGAATCAATTACTACAATCTAAATAATACTTAACCATGGAAAATTATTGCATTTCATACTTCAATATTTTACATATGCTTATCTTACATCGAACATTAAGCAAACCACACTATTAATATTATACAAAACATTATTCGGTTCCATGGTTTGACACAGCAGCGCATCGTTTGATCTATTTTCTAGGACGTTTAGACACAAAGATTTTCTTAACGCTTATCCTAACTGTCTGCCTATATTTTGGCTGTGGGACTGAAGAACTGGATGCCGGGACAGAACGAATAGGAATAGCGGGAATAGGGGTGGTAGTGTTGAGTGGAATTGGTGCCACATCATTCTCATTAAACTCGGGATTTGGATTTTCTAATTCATTAGCCTTTCGTTTCTTTCCTAGTTCGAACTCGTCTTTTGTAATTTCCTGTATTTCTTCCTCGGGTTCACTTTCCTCCTCGGGTTCACTTTCCTCCTCGGGTTCACTTTCCGAGTTCTCTATAGTTGGTTCATCCGGAAATTGTGAGTCTTCCCCAAGGATATCATTTTCGTCATCGGACAGGTTAATGACTGGAACGCCATCTGAAGATTCTGATTCGGAGTCGTTGATTGTGATAACAATTTTTGAGCTCGACATCTATCACACAACAACTAACCCATTAGTACTTATATAATATTTACATATAAATTTTAACCAACAGTGATAAGCAATGGTTTTTTTTTTTTAAATCAGACCCGGTCAAAGTCCAGACTTACTAATGTATCCTAACGGCTTCTCGGTTAGACACACTAATGCAGACCTGGTTCGCTAAGACCAACGCTCTGATACCACATGTCATAACCCGTCCTTAACCATAAGAACGTGTTAGATAACGTATGATTTCATTGCGAGGTATTGACCTCTATATGCGACATTTTTAAAAAGGAAAACTGCATATATTATACATTACAAACCAAACCATTATTTTTGTTACAAACTTTAGACAATAAAAAGATGATTATCGTTTAACGATAATCTTCGACTTACAAACTTTACAAATGATAATAACAACACGATTTCTAGCATATTTTACAACACACGTCCTCGGATATGCAGTTTTATTTTTGACACAAATATGAGTACGCATGATCCTGCTTAAATTCAACATAATGCAGCGGAAGCTTTAATTATCACCTGAGAATAAACATGTTTAAAAACGTCAACATAAAGTTGGTGAGATATAGGTTTAGTGCGCAGCAATATATATATATAGACCACAAGATTTCGTATATAAACATTTCAATAAAAATATTCTAAGTGGTTGAGCACTTGGTAACCATACTTAACATTTTCACGTCGCATATTCCCTTTAATATGAAATCTTACTACACCGTACCAAGTGTAGTCACAAAACGAAGTACTGTGCAACCGTTGAATACTGGTCGTCCAGTCCGATTGGGGTTGTCAGGCCCGATAGATCTATCAACAGGATTCGCGTTTACAATACCGCTGTAAATATTAGTTACCAAGCTACAGGGAAGTATGCCAGTGGTACAACTCAACGTAGAATATATTTTTCAGTTACTTGTGTCCATAATGTAAAACATAAAATACATGTATTCTCATCCCGAAATATTTAGAGTTTAAAAGTGGGACTATATACTCACTCTTGTCTTGATGATATATATATTTTGACTCGGTCTTCCGGTTGATATCACGAACCTATCCATATATAATATATCAATATGTTTTCATTTTAAAACAAACGTTATATATATATATACTTGTTATACTTTTAATATTTTGAATATTTCCTTAGTCCGTAGTTAGCATTCCGATGTTAGTAATTCAATTTTTAATGGTTCATTTTTAGATGTTTAATATACCCGCAATAAACAAAACCCCCAACGAAATAAATAAAACCCCATCGTATATGTATTGGTCGAGATTAATCTTGACCCATGGTACCGGTGTTGTCAAATGACGTGTTGCGTACAATCACGGGATCTTATGATTAATCTTCTCGTATTGTTTACGGGTGATCCTGAACCATATGAAATTGAATTATAAGTACATATATATAAAATATCATGTTATCTTAGAAATATGTGATTTATATCATTTTTTTCCAATTGATCCCGTAGTTGAAATGATCTAGGATAACCAATTTTGTTTCGGTCATAGTTTCTTCGTTACAAATCCGTTTTCGTTGATTCAAATTGCCATCTTCTTGGATCGAGTTCTTCTTTAAGACTATGAACTGTAAATACCTTGGTTTGTATTCAAAATCATACGGCATAAGTGAAACATTAGTGAAACATATGAAGTTAAACATTTTTGTTACAACAAAATCATTTAATGACCATTTTTCTAAAAATACTTATACTTTGAAAAACCAAGTTTTACCTTGTTAAATTAGTATATACATAAGTTATATTACAGGTCTTGAAGTATTTTAAAAGTTAAGTTAGAAGGATCTATTTAGTTTGCAAACAAGTTTGAAAACATTCAAACTATGTTCTTGTTGTTAAACTTTTGTACCACAAAATAAGATAGCTATATATATATGAATCGAATAAGGTTATGAACATAGATTCTACCTCAAGTTCCTTGGATAAGTTTGCTGTAAAAGAGAAGTAAGAAGCTAGAATCAAAAGGGTGATAGAAGTGGATGAAAGATTGGTAGTAAGTTGGTGTTCTTGGAGGGTTTTCTTGAAGTGTTTTTGTATGGTTTTCTTATGGTGTTTTAGTATGGTTTTTGAAGCTAGATCTTTATGGAACTTTGCTGGATTGTTATGGAGTTTAGAGAGTAAGAAAGAGTGTGTGTTTTTAGTTAAGAGATTGAAGTAAAAATGAATCAAAAATGATGATACATATATACTCCTAAAAATGTGATCTTTAAGGATAACATGACAAAATTCTAGTTTGTATTTTTGTAATTAGTCTTGCAATGATTCAAAAGTAATTACCTTATACATAAGGCATGAATAAGGGCTGGTTAGGTGGTGATTTGATGTGTATATACCAATAGTAAATACGTATAGAAGCTTGGTATGATACGAGTACAAATACTCTAGGTATACGTATAGAAATTTTGTGAAAAATGGAATGAGGATTCAAATATAGCTATCTTTTGTGAATACACTTATATGATTTTATGTATTTAAGTTCTTAAAAGTGATTAAATACATTACTTATACAATATATGTATAAACATTATATGTCTTAAGTATTTATGTCAAATAACGTTACGTATAGTTATCGTTTTGAAAACTTAAGTTAGTAGTTTCAAAATACACATATAACTTGTTGTTATTAATATAAAATGAGGTATTAAAACATTCCTTAATCATGTTAAATATGTATATATACATATATATACACAAACGTATAATTATCATATATTGTATGGTTCGTGATATCATCGGTCAAACTAGACGGTCAAACGTTGTGTAAAACTCTTTTCGGAAATATCAGTCTCGACAATTTGGATTGCTTATCATGTTGGCAAGGTTTAATTTATGTAAATATTAATCTTATAAGTATAGTATGATCGAAAAAGTGCGGGTCGTTACATTTTTAAACCTTTATTTATGAAATAAAGGTTATGGTTTGTTTTAAAAATGAATGCAGTCTTTGAAAAACATCTCATATAGAGGTCAAAACCTCGCAACGAAATCAATTAATATGGAACGTTTTTAATCAATAAGAACGGGACATTTCAGTTGGTATCCGAGCGTTGGTCTTAGAGAACCAGAAAATTTGCATTAGTGTGTCTTATCGAGTTTGTTAGGATGCATTAGTGAGTCTGGACTTCGACCGTGTTTTCTTTAAAAATGATTGCTTAACATTTTTGTTGGAAACTATATATTTTTAACATATGAATATTATGTGATATATTAATCTCTTAACGTGTTTGATATTATGTGATAGATGTCTACCTCTAGAACAAGTCCCATTGACTTACCTAATAATAATGAAGAGTCAAATGTAAATTGGAATGATTAGTGGACTGATTCACAAGTTCCCGAAGAGGAACCAGAAGAAGAGTCGGAACCGGAAGAAGAATCGAAACCGGAAGAAGAATCGGAACCGGAAGAAGAAATAGAACCGGTGGGGGAAATAATAAAACGGTTAAGTAAAAGAGAATCCTCAACCAACCGACCAAGGTTAATTATGGTCAATGGTGTTTCCGCCAAGGAAGCAAAATATTGGGAGGATTACCAATTCTCCGATGAATCGGATTCCGACGAGAATTCCGATGATGTTATAGAAATTACCCCAACTGAATTTAAAAAGGCAAAAGAAAATAATAAGGGAAAGGGCATAAAAATAGAGAAATCTAATTCCAACCCCGATGAACTTTATATGTATCATCAACCCCCGAAGTCCTTAAGTTGTAACAATGACCCGGGAACCTCTAAACCACCAGGTTTTTCTAAACCAATGTGGACAACGATGGCTCGTATTAGGGGAACATCATATATCCCTAGAAACTTGGCAAAACGAACCAAAACTGAACAAGAAGAAACGAGCGAGTCGGAATAAGATAGTTGTATTCGTGTGGTGTAATATATGTAATATAGTGTGCTTATGCTTTATGATATATGTAAAAATTGCTTGTATTAATAAGTATTTTTTTTATGAATCTAACTCTTGTCTATTTTCCAGTATAAAAACGCAAAATGGATAGACAAGCCAATATTTTAAGAGACCTACCCGGAGACATGATTGATGAAATCTTGTCTAGAGTCGGTCAGAATTCCTCGGCACAACTATTTAAGGCGAGATCAGTTTGTAAGACATTCGAAGAACGTTCCAAGAATGCCTTGGTTTATAAAAGGCTTTCGTTCGAAAGATGGGGGATATCACATTGGGAAATCCATAAGTTACGATGTGTTTACTTTGACGCATATATTGCGGGGAACCCAAATGCTATTTTACGCAACGGGGTAAGAAATTATTTTGACTCAGTATATCCGAATATAGGACTTCGTGATTTAGAAAAAGCGGCTAACATGCAACATAAAGAAGCATGTTATGCTTACGGGTTAGTAATGTTCGCTTCTCACCAAAGTGAGAACAAGAACATCGGGCTACAACTATTAAACAAAACGTTCCCACAAGTGACGGAGTCGGTAATTGGGGTAAGAAATGAGGTTTTTAGGTTATTACGAGACTGTTGGTCATTACGTAACCCTCGTCCCTTTGACGACGTTACAACACGCTGTCTTATCAACGGCCATAACGGTTATGTTCCACAAGACCAAGGATGGGAAGTAGTCCTAGTAAAACCAGAATGCATGACTTGTTTCTGGACGTATGAATTACGTGTCTTTATTGCCTTTGCTGAACGACTTGTGTACTAGCTAGAATTATCTTCACAACTATCTTGTATCAAAGTTATTGTGTGCTATATTTCATGCTTTATGTAAAATAAGCGGTATTGTAAGTTTGTAAAATATTGTATAAAAGTTTGAACGCTAAATATTATTACAATCAGTTTTTCATATAGAATTGTAGTAGTTGAATTGTATATTAGCTACTAAGTATGAACTTAACGGGTAGGTACTACCCGAATTTAAACTTATAAAACGCTAATATGAAGAAAAAGCTTTTATAAATGAGTTCATATTATGCTACGAAATACTATTAACTACTCTTAATATTCTGTATGATTAACTTGTTCCATTTGACTATTTTGAAGGAAATGGCACCGACTACTCGACACACCGTGAATATGAATGAAGAGGAATTCCGTACTTTTCTAGCTTCAAACATAGCCACAGTACAGGCTGCGCTACATACCAACAATAACCTTGGATCTGGCAGTACAGGAATTCGTGTAGGATGCACCTACAAAGAATTCACTGCCTGCAAACCTTTGGAATTTGATGGAACCGAAGGACCGATCGGATTGAAACGGTGGACCGAGAAGGTCGAATCGGTGTTTGCCATAAGTAAGTGTACTGAAGAGGACAAAGTGAAGTACGCTACGCATACCTTCACAGGTTCGGCGTTAACATGGTGGAATACCTATATAGAGCAAGTGGGACAAGATGATGCGTACGCACTACCGTGGTCAGCATTCAAGCACTTGATGAACGAGAAGTACCGTCCCAGAACCGAGGTCAATAAGCTCAAGACAGAACTTAGAGGGTTACGAACCCAAGGATTTGATATTACCACGTACGAAAGACGATTCACAGAATTGTGCCTATTGTGTCAGGAACATTCGAAGATGAGGAAGAGAAGATCGACGCGTTTGTGAAAGGATTACCGGAAAGAATCCAAGAAGATATAAGTTCACACGAGCCCGCCTCCATACAACAGGCATGTAGAATGGCTTACAAACTAGTGAACCAGATTGAAGAAAGAATTAAAGAACAGACTGCTGAAGAGGCCAATGTGAAGCAAGTCAAAAGAAAGTGGGAGGAAAACGGTGATAAGAATCACCAATACAACAACAATAGCAATTACAACAATAATCGCAAAAATTATCCCAACAATCACAACATCAATCGCAACTACAACAAACGGCCCAACAACAACAACAACAACAACAACAACAACAACAACAACAGCAACTACAAAAATCATCCCAACAACAATAATAACCGCAACAACAACAACAATCAGAAGCAGCTATGCCAAAGGTGTGAAAAGTATCACTCGGGGTTCTGCACCAAATTTTGCAACAAGTGTAAAAGAAATGGTCATAGCGCGGCGAAGTGTGAGGTCTACGGACCAGGGGTTAATAGAACGAAAGGAACAAATGGTGTCGGAACGAGTAATGGTGGAGCAAGTAGTGTCAGAGCAAGTTATGCCAATGTAGTTTGTTATAAATGTGGAAAACCGGGCCACATTATTAGAAATTTCCCGAACCAGGAGAACACGAATGGACAAGGCCGCGGAAGAGTTTTCAATATTAATGCGGCAGAGGCACAGGAAGACCCGGAGCTTGTTACGGGTACGTTTCTTATTGACAATAAATCTGCTTACGTTTTATTTGATTCGGGTGCGGATAGAAGCTATATGAGTAGAGATTTTTGTGCTAAATTAAGTTGTCCATTGACGCCTTTGGATAGTAAATTTTTACTCGAATTAGCAAATGGTAAATTAATTTCAGCAGATAATATATGTCGGAATCGAGAAATAAAACTGGTTAGCGAAACATTTAAGATTGATTTGATACCAGTAGAGTTTGAAATGTCCCGTTCTTATTGATTAAAAACGTTCCATATTAATTGATTTCGTTGCGAGGTTTTGACCTCTATATGAGACGTTTTTCAAAGACTGCATTCATTTTTAAAACAAACCATAACCTTTATTTCATAAATAAAGGTTTAAAAAGCTTTATGTAGATTATCAAATAATGATAATCTAAAATATCCTGTTTACACACGACCATTACATAATGGTTTACAATACAAATATGTTACATCGAAATCAGTTTCTTGAATGCAGTTTTTACACAATATCATACAAACATGGACTCCAAATCTTGTCCTTATTTTAGTGTGCAACAGCGAAAGCTCTTAGTATTCACCTGAGAATAAACATGCTTTAAACGTCAACAAAAATGTTGGTGAGTTATAGGTTTAACCTATATATATCAAATCGTAACAATAGACCACAAGATTTCATATTTCAATACACATCCCATACATAGAGATAAAAATCATTCATATGGTGAACACCTGGTAACCGACATTAACAAGATGCATATATATAAGAATATCCCCATCATTCCGGGACACCCTTCGGATATGATATAAATTTCGAAGTACTAAAGCATCCGGTACTTTGGATGGGGTTTGTTAGGCCCACTAGATCTATCTTTAGGATTCGCGTCAATTAGGGTGTCTGTTCCCTAATTCTTAGATTACCAGACTTAATAAAAAGGGGCATATTCGATTTTGATAATTCAACCATAGAATGTAGTTTCACATACTTGTGTCTATTTTGTAAATCATTTATAAAACCTGCATGTATTCTCATCCCAAAAATATTAGATTTTAAAAGTGGGACTATAACTCACTTTCACAGATTTTTACTTCGTCGGGAAGTAAGACTTGGCCACTGGTTGATTCACGAACCTATAACAATATATACATATATATCAAAGTATGTTTAAAATATATTTACAACACTTTTAATATATTTTGATGTTTTAAGTTTATTAAGTCAGCTGTCCTCGTTAGTAACCTACAACTAGTTGTCCACAGTTAGATGTACAGAAATAAATCGATAAATATTATCTTAAATCAATCCACGACCCAGTGTATACGTATCTCAATATTGATCATAACTCAAACTATATATATTTTGGAATCAACCTCAACCCTGTATAGCTAACTCCAACATTCACATATAGAGTGTCTATGGTTGTTCCGAAATATATATAGATGTGTCGACATGATAGGTCGAAACATTGTATACGTGTCTATGGTATCTCAAGATTACATAATATACAATACAAGTTGATTACATTATGGTTGGAATAGATTTGTTACCAATTTTCACGTAGCTAAAATGAGAAAAATTATCCAATCTTGTTTTACCCATAACTTCTTCATTTTAAATCCGTTTTGAGTGAATCAAATTGCTATGGTTTCATATTGAACTCTATTTTATGAATCTAAACAGAAAAAGTATAGGTTTATAGTCGGAAAAATAAGTTACAAGTCATTTTTGTAAAGGCAGTCATTTCAGTCGAAAGAACGACGTCTAGATGACCATTTTAGAAAACATACTTCCACTTTGAGTTTAACCATAATTTTTGGATATAGTTTCATGTTCATAATAAAAATCATTTTCTCAGAATAACAACTTTTAAATCAAAGTTTATCATAGTTTTTAATTAACTAACCCAAAACAGCCCGCGGTGTTACTACGACGGCGTAAATCCGGTTTTACGGTGTTTTTCGTGTTTCCAGGTTTTAAATCATTAAGTTAGCATATCATATAGATATAGAACATGTGTGTAGTTAATTTTAAAAGTCAAGTTAGAAGGATTAACTTTTGTTTGCGAACAAGTTTAGAATTAACTAAACTATGTTCTAGTGATTACGAGTTTAAACCTTCGAATAAGATAGTTTTATATATATGAATCGAATGATGTTATGAACATCATTACTACCTCAAGTTTAGTAGGTAAACCTACTGGAAGTGACAAGAAATGATCTAGCTTCAAAGGATCTTGGATGGCTTGAAAGTTCTTGAAGTAGGATCATGACACAAAAACAAGTTCAAGTAAGATTTTTACTCGAATTAAGATAGTTTATAGTTATAGAAATTGAATCAAAGTTTGAATATGAATATTACCTTGAATAAGAAAGATAACCTACTGTATATAACAAAGGTTTCTTGATCTTATATGATTACTTGGAATGGATTAGAAAGCTTGGAAGTAAATTAGTAAACTTGAAGGGATTTTTGAAGTGTTCTTGAAGTGTTCTTCCTATGATGATTATAGCTTGATTCTTGAAGTGATTTTTGATGAATATGATGATTAACTACTGGAAAAATACGTTCATAATAGTGTGTGTGTGTGTTGAGAGAGAATTAGAAAGAGAATTGGAAGTGAAATGGAGTGAATGATGAGTGGTAATTGGTGAGTGGTGAGTGGGGTTAAAAGGAGTTCTAGTTAGTTGACTAGCTCATGGTAGAAGTTAAAATTGATTAGTCATACATGACATAATCAAGAGTGGAATCCCATGCTAGTTCCTATTGGTATATACTCATAGTAAGTACGTTTTGAAGCTGTGTATAATACGGGTAAGAATACGACTAGAATTCTTGATGAAAGAAAAGAATGGAAAAGTAACTGTAACCATTTTCGTTAAGTATGACTGTTTTGATATATGTCTTGAAGTCTTCCAAAAGTATTTTAATACATCTAAATACACTACATGTATATACATTTTAACTGAGTCGTTAAGTCATCGTTAGTCGTTACATGTAAGTGTTGTTTTGAAACCTTTAAGTTAACGATCTCAATTAATGTTGTTAACCCATTGTTTATTATATCTAATGAGATGTTAAATTATTATATTATCATGATATTATGATATATTAATATATCTTAATATGATATATATACATTTAAATGTCGTTACAACGATAATCGTTACATATATGTCTCGTTTCGAAATCCTTAAGTTAGTAGTCTTGTTTATATGTATATAACTCATTGTTAATATACTTATGGAGATACTTACTTATCATAATCTCATGTTAACCATATGTATATCCATATATATATCGTCATGTCGTTTTTACAAGTTTTAACGTTCGTGAATCGCCGGTCAACTTGGGTGGTCAATTGTCTATATGAAACATATTTCAATTAATCAAGTCTTAACAAGTTTGATTGCTTAACATGTTGGAAACATTTAATCATGTAAATATCAATCTCAATTAATATATATAAACATGGAAAAGTTCGGGTCACTACAGTACCTACCCGTTAAATAAATTTCGTCCCGATATTTTAAGCTGTTAAAGGCGTTGACGAATCTTCTGGAAATAGATACGGGTATTTCTTCTTCATCTGATCTTCACGCTCCCAGGTGAACTCGGGTCCTCTACGAGCATTCCATCGAACCTTAACAATTGGTATCTTGTTTTGCTTAAGTCTTTTAACTTCACGATCCATTATTTCGACGGGTTCTTCGATGAATTGGAGTTTTTCGTTGATTTGGATTTCATCTAACGGAATAGTGAGATCTTCTTTAGCAAAACATTTCTTCAAATTCGAGACGTGGAAAGTGTTATGTACAGCCGCGAGTTGTTGAGGTAACTCAAGTCGGTAAGCTACTGGTCCGACACGATCAATAATCTTGAATGGTCCAATATACCTTGGATTTAATTTCCCTCGTTTACCAAATCGAACAACGCCTTTCCAAGGTGCAACTTTAAGCATGACCATCTCTCCAATTTCAAATTCTATATCTTTTCTTTTAATGTCAGCGTAGCTCTTTTGTCGACTTTGGGCGGTTTTCAACCGTTGTTGAATTTGGATGATCTTCTCGGTAGTTTCTTGTATAATCTTCGGACCCGTAATCTGTCTATCCCCCACTTCACTCCAACAAATCGGAGACCTGCACTTTCTACCATAAAGTGCTTCAAACGGCGCCATCTCAATGCTTGAATGGTAGCTGTTGTTGTAGGAAAATTCTGCTAATGGTAGATGTCGATCCCAACTATTTCCGAAATCAATAACACATGCTCGTAGCATGTCTTCAAGCGTTTGTATCGTCCTTTCGCTCTGCCCATCAGTTTGTGGATGATAGGCAGTACTCATGTCTAGACGAGTTCCTAATGCTTGCTGTAATGTCTGCCAGAATCTTGAAATAAATCTGCCATCCCTATCAGAGATAATAGAGATTGGTATTCCATGTCTGGAGACGACTTCCTTCAAATACAGTCGTGCTAACTTCTCCATCTTGTCATCTTCTCTTATTGGCAGGAAATATGCTGATTTGGTGAGACGATCAACTATTACCCAAATAGTATCAAAACCACTTGCACTCCTTGGCAATTTAGTGATGAAATCCATGGTAATCTTTTCCCATTTCCATTCCGGGATTTCGGGTTGTTGAAGTAGACCTGATGGTTTCTGATGCTCAGCTTTGACCTTAGAACACGTCAAACATTCTCCTACGTATTTAGCAACATCGGCTTTCATACCCGGCCACCAAAAATGTTTCTTGAGATCCTTGTACATCTTCCCCGTTCCAGGATGTATTGAGTATCTGGTTTTATGAGCTTCTCTAAGTACCATTTCTCTCATATCTCCAAATTTTGGTACCCAAATCCTTTCAGCCCTATACCGGGTTCTGTCTTCCCGAATATTAAGATGTTTCTCCGATCCTTTGGGTATTTCATCCTTTAAATTTCCCTCTTTTAATACTCCTTGTTGCGCCTCCTTTATTTGAGTAGTAAGGTTATTATGAATCATTATATTCATAGATTTTACTCGAATGGGTTCTCTGTCCTTCCTGCTCAAGGCATCGGCTACCACATATGCCTTCCCCGGGTGGTAACGAATCTCAAAGTCGTAATCATTCAATAATTCAATCCACCTACGCTGCCTCATATTCAGTTGTTTCTGATTAAATATGTGTTGAAGACTTTTGTGGTCGGTATATATAATACTTTTGACCCCATATAAGTAGTGCCTCCAAGTCTTTAATGCAAAAACAACCGCGCCTAATTCCAAATCATGCGTCGTATAATTTTGTTCGTGAATCTTCAATTGTCTAGACGCATAAGCAATCTCCTTCGTTCGTTGCATTAATACACAATCGAGACCTTGCTTTGATGCGTCACAATAAATCACAAAATCATCATTCCCTTCAGGCAATGACAATATAGGTGCCGTAGTTAGCTTTTTCTTCGATAACTGAAACGCTTTCTCTTGTTCATCATTCCATTCAAATTTCTTCCCTTTATGCGTTAATGCAGTCAAGGGTTTTGCTATTCTGGAAAAGTCTTGGATGAACCTTCTGTAGTAACCAGCTAGTCCTAAAAACTGGCGTATGTGTTTCGGAGTTTTTGGGGTTTCCCACTTTTCAACAGTTTCTATCTTTGCCGGATCTACCTTAATACCTTCTTTGTTCACTATGTGACCGAGGAATTGAACTTCTTCCAACCAAAATGCACACTTTGAAAACTTAGCGTACAATTCTTCCTTCCTCAATACTTCTAACACCTTTCTCAAATGTTCACCGTGTTCTTGGTCATTTTTTGAGTAAATAAGTATGTCATCAATGAAAACAATGACAAACTTGTCAAGGTATGGTCCACACACTCGGTTCATAAGGTCCATGAACACAGCTGGTGCATTAGTTAAACCAAACGGCATGACCATAAACTCGTAATGACCGTAACGTGTTCTGAAAGCAGTCTTTGGAATATCATCTTCTTTCACCCGCATTTGATGATACCCGGAACGTAAGTCAATCTTTGAATAAACAGACGAGCCTTGTAGTTGATCAAATAAGTCGTCGATTCTCGGTAGTGGGTAGCGGTTCTTGATGGTAAGTTTGTTCAACTCTCGGTAGTCGATACACAACCTGAATGTACCATCTTTCTTCTTGACAAACAAAACAGGAGCTCCCCATGGTGATGTGCTTGGTCGAATGAAACCACGCTCTAAAAGTTCTTGTAATTGGCTTTGCAGTTCTTTCATCTCACTGGGTGCGAGTCTGTAAGGAGCACGAGCTATTGGTGCAGCTCCTGGTACAAGATCTATTTGAAATTCAACGGATCGATGTGGGGGTAATCCCGGTAATTCTTTAGGAAATACATCGGGAAATTCTTTTGCAATGGGAACATCATTGATGCTCTTTTCTTCAGTTTGTACTTTCTCGACGTGTGCTAGAACAGCATAGCAACCTTTTCTTATTAGTTTTTTACCTTCAAATTACTAATAAGATGTAGCTTCGTGTTGCCCTTTTCTCCGTACACCATTAAGGGTTTTCCTTTTTCTCGTATAATGCGAATTGCATTTTTGTAACAAACGATCTCTGCTTTCACTTCTTTCAACCAGTCCATACCGATTATCACATCAAAACTCTCTAACTCTACTGGTATCAAATAAATCTTAAATGTTTCGCTAACCAGTTTAATTTCTCGATTCCGACATATATTATCTGCTGAAATTAATTTACCATTTGCTAATTCAAGTAAAAATTTACTATCCAAAGGCGTCAATGGACAACTTAATTTAGCACAAAAATCTCTACTCATATAGCTTCTATCCGCACCCGAATCAAATAAAACGTAAGCAGATTTATTGTCAATAAGAAACGTACCCGTAACAAGCTCCGGGTCTTCCTGTGCCTCTGCTGCATTAATATTGAAAACTCTTCCGCGGCCTTGTCCATTCGTGTTCTCCTGGTTCGGGCAATTTCTAATAATGTGGCCCGGTTTTCCACATTTATAACAAACTACATTGGCATAACTTGCTCCGACACTACTTGCTCCGCCATTACTCGTTCCGACACCATTTGTTCCTTTCGTTCTATTAACCCCTGGTCCGTAGACCTCACACTTCGCCGCGCTATGACCATTTCTTTTACACTTGTTGCAAAATTTGGTGCAGAACCCCGAGTGATACTTTTCGCACCTTTGGCATAGCTGCTTCTGATTGTTGTTGTTGTTGCGGTTATTATTATTGTTGGGATGATTATTGTAGTTGCTGTTGTTGATATTGTTGTTGTTGTTATTGGGCCGTTTGTTGTAGTTGCGATTGATGTTGCGATTGTTGGGATGATTGTTGCGATTATTGTTGTAATTGCTGTTGTTGTTGTATTGGTGATTCTTATCACCGTTTTCCTCCCACTTTCTTTTGACTTGCTTCACATTGGCCTCTTCAGCAGTCTGTTCTTTAATTCTTTCTTCAATCTGGTTCACTAGTTTGTGAGCCATTCTACATGCCTGTTGTATGGAGGCGGGCTCGTGTGAACTTATATCTTCTTGGATTCTTTCCGGTAATCCTTTCACAAACGCGTCGATCTTCTCTTCCTCATCTTCGAATGCTCCCGGACACAATAGGCACAATTCTGTGAATCGTCTTTCGTACGTGGTAATATCAAATCCTTGGGTTCGTAACCCTCTAAGTTATGTCTTGAGCTTATTGACCTCGGTTCTGGGACGGTACTTCTCGTTCATCAAGTGCTTGAATGCTGACCACGGTAGTGCGTACGCATCATCTTGTCCCACTTGCTCTAGATAGGTATTCCACCATGTTAACGCAGAACCTGTGAAGGTATGCGTAGCGTACTTCACTTTGTCCTCTTCAGTACACTTACTTATGGCAAACACCGATTCGACCTTCTCGGTCCACCGTTTCAATCCGATCGGTCCTTCGGTTCCATCAAATTCCAAAGGTTTGCAGGCAGTGAATTCTTTGTAGGTGCATCCTACATGATTTCCTGTACTGCCAGATCCAAGGTTATTGTTGGTATGTAGCGCAGCCTGTACTGCGGCTATGTTTGAAGCTAGAAAAGTATGGAATTCCTCTTCATTCATATTCACGGTGTGTCGAGTAGTCGGTGCCATTTCCTTTAAAATAGTCAAATGGAATAAGTTAATCATATAGAATATTAAGAGTAGTTAATAGTATTTCGTAGCATAATATGAACTCATTTATAAAAGCTTTTTCTTCATATTAGCATTTTATAAGTTTAAATTCGGGTAGTACCTACCCGTTAAGTTCATACTTAGTAGCTAATATACAATTCAACTACTACAATTCTATATGAAACTCTGATTGTAATAATATTTCGCGTTCAAACTTTTATACAATATTTTACAAACTTACAATACCGCTTATTTTACATAAAGCATGAAATATAGCACACAATAACTTTGTTACAAGATAGTTGTGAAGATAATTCTAGCTAGTACACAAGTCGTTCAGCAAAGGCAATAAAGACACGTAATTCATACGTCCAGAAACAAGTCATGCATTCTGGTTTTACTAGGACTACTTCCCATCCTTAGTCTTGTGGAACATAACCGTTATGGCCGTTGATAAGACAGCGTGTTGTAACGTCGTCAAAGGGACGAGGGTTACGTAATGACCAACAGTCTCGTAATAACCTAAAAACCTCATTTCTTACCCCAATTACCGACTCCGTCACTTGTGGGAACGTTTTGTTTAATAGTTGTAGCCCGATGTTCTTGTTCTCACTTTGGTGAGAAGCGAACATTACTAACCCGTAAGCATAACATGCTTCTTTATTTTGCATGTTAGCCGCTTTTTCTAAATCACGAAGTCCTATATTCGGATATACTGAGTCAAAATAATTTCTTAACCCGTTGCGTAAAATAGCATTTGGGTTCCCCGCAATATATGCGTCAAAGTAAACACATCGTAACTTATGGATTTCCCAATGTGATATCCCCCATCTTTCGAACGAAAGCCTTTTATAAACCAAGGCATTCTTGGAACGTTCTTCGAATGTCTTACAAACTGATCTCGCCTTAAATAGTTGTGCCGAGGAATTCTGACCGACTCTAGACAAGATTTCATCAATCATGTCTCCGGGTAGGTCTCTTAAAATATTGGGTTGTCTATCCATTTTGTGTTTTTATACTGTAAAATAGACAAGAGTTAGATTCATAAAAAAAATACTTATTAATAAAAGCAATTTTTTTACATATATCATAAAGCATAAGCACACTATATTACATATATTACACCACACGAATACAACTATCTTATTCCGACTCGCTCGTTTCTTCTTGTTCGGTTTTGGTTCGTTTTGCCAAGTTTCTAGGGATATATGATGTTCCCCTAATACGAGCCGTCGTTATCCACATTGGTTTAGAAAAACCTGGTGGTTTAGAGGTTCCCGGGTCATTGTTACAACTTAAGGACTTCGGGGGTTGACGATACATATAAAGTTCATCGGGGTTGGAATTAGATTTCTCTATTTTTATGCCCTTTCCCTTATTATTTTCTTTTGCCTTTTTAAATTCAGTTGGGGTAATTTCTATAACATCATCGGAATTCTCGTCGGAATCCGATTCATCGGAGAATTGGTAATCCTCCCAATATTTTGCTTCCTTGGCGGAAACACCATTGACCATAATTAACCTTGGTCGGTTGGTTGAGGTTCTCTTTTACTTAACCGTTTTATTATTTCCCCCACCGGTTCTATTTCTTCTTCCGGTTCTGATTCTTCTTCCGGTTCCGATTCTTCTTCCGGTTCCGACTCTTCTTCCGGTTCCTCTTCGGGAACTTGTGAATCAGTCCACGAATCATTCCAATTTACATTTGACTCTTCATTATTATTAGGTGAGTCAATGGGACTTGTTCTAGAGGTAGACATCTATCACATAATATCAAACACGTTAAGAGATTAATATATCACATAATATTCATATGTTAAAAATATATAGTTTCCAACAAAAATGTTAAGCAATCATTTTTAAAGAAAACACGGTCGAAGTCCAGACTCACTAATGCATCCTAACAAACTAGATAAGACACACTAATGCAAATTTTCTGGTTCTCTAAGACCAACGCTCGGATACCAACTGAAATGTCCCGTTCTTATTGATTAAAAACGTTCCATATTAATTGATTTCGTTGCGAGGTTTTGACCTCTATATGAGACGTTTTTCAAAGACTGCATTCATTTTTAAAACAAACCATAACCTTTATTTCATAAATAAAGGTTTAAAAAGCTTTACGTAGATTATCAAATAATGATAATCTAAAATATCCTGTTTACACACGACCATTACATAATGGTTTACAATACAAATATGTTACATCGAAATCAGTTTCTTGAATGCAGTTTTTACACAATATCATACAAACATGGACTCCAAATCTTGTCCTTATTTTAGTATGCAACAGCGGAAGCTCTTAGTATTCACCTGAGAATAAACATGCTTTAAACGTCAACAAAAATGTTGGTGAGTTATAGGTTTAACCTATATATATCAAATCGTAACAATAGACCACAAGATTTCATATTTCAATACACATCCCATACATAGAGATAAAAATCATTCATATGGTGAACACCTGGTAACCGACATTAACAAGATGCATATATATAAGAATATCCCCATCATTCCGGGACACCCTTCGGATATGATATAAATTTCGAAGTACTAAAGCATCCGGTACTTTGGATGGGGTTTGTTAGGCCCAATAGATCTATCTTTAGGATTCACGTCAATTAGGGTGTCTGTTCCCTAATTCTTAGATTACCAGACTTAATAAAAAGGGGCATATTCGATTTTGATAATTCAACCATAGAATGTAGTTTCACGTACTTGTGTCTATTTTGTAAATCATTTATAAAACCTGCATGTATTCTCATCCCAAAAATATTAGATTTTAAAAGTGGGACTATAACTCACTTTCACAGATTTTTACTTCGTCGGGAAGTAAGACTTGACCACTGGTTGATTCACGAACCTATAACAATATATACATATATATCAAAGTATGTTTAAAATATATTTACAACACTTTTAATATATTTCAGCTGCTCTCTTCTGTTCTCTCCACGGCGTCCTCTGCTACCATCATTCCTTTGCCACGCAAATTTCCTGCGAGGATCATTCCTCCAGTACTGTTTGCCAGGCAACAAATGATTCAATTCTCCTGCCTTGATTTTCGCTATAATTTCTCTCATCAAAGATTTGAAATTGTCCGTATCATGGCCCCAAGCCTCATGGAAATCACACCACAACTCACTCTTTGGACCCTCCCTCTCTTCCATAGGTGCTGGAGCATTTAAAGTGGTCCGAATTGGTTCAGTGAAAAGGATCTCTTTCGGCGTTTTAGTAAGCGCCATTATCAACGGGTGCCTTTCGATTGGCCTTCTGTTGTGGTGGAAATCATTAGGGTGATTGTTTCCTCTCCATCCTCCATTTGAATTATCATTCCTTCTCTGATTTCTGTCAAAATACCGTCCTCTGTTGTGCGGCTTGCTACTGCCACCAGTTTCAAACTTGTTTAACCCACGCTCACCAGCTCGAACATGCCTCTGTGCTACCTCCAACGCCTGATGCAATGTTTTTGGAAAGTCATACCGTAACGCATGAACAAGTGCACTAAACCATCGCTGGTCCAGACAAAAAATGAAGCCAGATACAAGCTGTGATTCTGGACAATCAGGGATCTTCTGTGCTTCAAGTGTATAAAGTTTCATAAAATTGCTCAAAGATTCATTATGATGCATTGTGATCTCGTGTGCATCAAGATGAGTCAGAGTACAGCTCCGAAGATTTTGGTATTGCATCACAAATTTTGCTCTCAAATCGAGAAAACTGGTAATACTCCTTGGCGGCAAACCAGCAAACCATTTACGTGCCATTTTCTGCAGTACCATAGGAAACATATGACACGCAGTTTCATCCTCCCAATGCTGCAACCTCATAACGCCTTCAAACATTGTCAAAAAGTCTTCCGGATCCGTTGTGCCATCATAAACTCCAATTGTTGGTATAGCAAATGATGCGTGATTATGACTTTAAAAATGCAGTTTAGAACAAGCTTTCTTCACTTAAACAGATCTGAAACTAAACACCCAATTGGTAACAGTAACAGCCCCAAAACAGAGTATAAAACTCTGAAATAAGAACACAAGGATAGAGAATCTAAACCCTTAATTGATAAAGATACCACCACAATTAGAGATCTAGAAACACTCCAAATCTTCAACTACAGCTGATAAAGATTCCACCACAACTATAATATCAGATATGAAGATTTGGATTTCACCACAATGTTTGATAAAGTAACACCACAAACACTGATAAAGAAACCACTCTTAGCCACCGGAATCAAAGATTCATAAAGACACATAGATTTTGTAAATAGATAAGCTCTATCAAACTTTTCATTCAATCATTAACCAAGTTTTACAATTACAAGAGCTCTCTATTTATAGTAGAAGCTTAACAGCTATTTTCTAAATAAGACAAAAACATAAAAAGGAAATGGAGACAAAAAGAACAAACAATTACAAATTAGCCAATAAGAATAAAGGACACAATCTGCAAAAAGCCTTCCATTTGTTAGTGCTCCTTCCCATGATAAAAGCATCCAATGATAAATGGGAGTCTTCCTTGGACAGCTAACATTCTTCTAGAACAGCCACACACGTGTTAAGCACATGACCTGACCGATTTATTGAAAAGCATAAGTAAACTTTGAATTGTATCAGCAAGTTGGCCATTCAGACAGAAAATAGCATCGCGTGCTGGTTGTACTAGAGTTTCGTGTGCTGATTGAACTAAAATTCTTTAGCTGGTTGAACTAGCTGGTTCGCCTAAGCATAACTTTGCTGGTTACCCGGCTGAGTGAATTAAACCTTTACTGGCTGAACTAAACTCATTTGCTGGTCCGGCTAGCTGGTTCTTCTTCGTTGCTGGCTTGCCTTCAACTATCAAAAACTTTATTCATGAAAACATAACTACTTCAGTTTAAGGACTGAAGTAGGGTCACAACTGAGCTTCTTGAACCAGCTCCAAAAACACTTAGATGATACGAAATAGATGGCAAAACGACCATTGCTTGGCCTGATTCGGGTGTAACATCTTTTGAGCTCGAGCTGGCTGTGTTGCTGGTTACATTGCCCAGCACACCCGCATCATCCTCCCCCTCTAAAAAGGAACTTGGCCTCAAGTTCTTGAGGTTGTCATCTTCTAAGTAGGGCATCAAATCACCAACATTAAAAGTGCTAGACACAGCAGTATCACCAGGCAGCTCGACCTTGTAAGCATTATCACCAACTTTTTCCAACACTTTAAATGGACCCTCAGCTCTTGGCATCAGCTTGTTCTTCCTTTTTGCTGGGAACCTTTCCTTCCTTAGATGAATCCAAACAAGATCACCAGGAACAAAAGTGGGCTGCTTTCTGTGCTGGTTAGCTTTAGCCTTGTATTGCTGGTTGGTCTTCTCAATTTTGGCACTCACTTGCTCATACAGCTTCTTCATTTCTTTGGCCTTTGCTACTGCATCAACACTTACCTTAGGCTCAACTGCAAAAGGAATCAGATCAATGGGTGTGAGTGGATTTGCACCATAGCAGATTTCAAATGGTGATTTTCCTGTGGAGTAATTAGGTGCTCTATTAAAAGCAAATTCAGCTTGAGCAAGCTTCAAATCCCACTCCTTCAAACTTTTCTTCACAAGTGCCCTTAGCAACATTCCCACAGTTCTATTGGTAACTTCAGTTTGACCATCAGTTTGGGGATGGTGAGAAGTGCTGAATAGAAGCTTTGTTCCAAGCAGCTTCCATAATGTCTTCCAAAAATAGCTTAAGAACTTTGTATCTCGATCAGACACATTGGTTTTGGGAACTCCATGAAGACGAACAATTTCTTTGAAGAATAAAGTAGCAACAACAGTAGCATCATTGGTTTTGTTGCAGGCTATGAAATGAGCCATCTTTGAAAACCTGTCAACAACAACCATAATAGAATCTTTGCCTCGCTGAGTCCTTGGTAAAGCAACAATGAAATCCATGCTCAAATCTTCCCATGGCTGGTTGGGAACAGGAAGAGGAGTATATAAACCCTGGTGAAAAGTTGACTTAGCTTGACAGCAGGTAGCACAACGATTAATCACAGCTTTGACATCTTTATCCATACATGGCCAGTAGAAGTGTTCACTTAGGATATCCAATGTCTTGTTAATCCCAAAATGACCAGCTAAACCACCTCCATGTGCTTCTCTAATCAGCAACTCCCTGATTGAATCTTTTGGGATGCACAATCTGCTGCCCTTAAATAAAAACCATCTTGCTCAACATAATCTCTTTTGGACTCAGCAGGAGAACAGTTCAAAATAGGAGCAAAGTCTGGATCAGCTTCATATAACTCTTTAACAAATGAAAATCCAAGAACTCTAGCTTCCAGAATTGACAACAAAGAATATCTTCTTGAAAGAGCATCAGCAACAACATTAGAAGTACCAGCCTTGTGTTTAGACACAAAGGAGTACATCTGCAAGAATTCAACCCATTTTGCATGCCTTGGATTTAATTTGTGCTGCCCATTAATGTATTTTAATGCTTCATGATCAGAAAAGAGAACAAACTGCCTTGGCTTCAAATAATGTGACCAATGATCAACAGCTCGAATGATGGCATAAAACTCTTTATCATAAGTGCTATAATTTAGCTTTGACCCATTTAGCTTTTCACTGAAATAAGCTACTGGTCTTTTTCCTCGCACTAGCACAGCTCCAATGCCAACACCACTTGCATCACATTCAAGTTCAAACAACATATCAAAATTAGGCAAAGCAAGTATAGGTGCTGAACTTAGCTTCTCTTTCAATGATTCAAATGCTGATTGGGCAGAACTAGACCATTCAAATACCCCTTTCTTCATACAATCAGTAATTGGAGCAACAATTGTGGAGAAGTCTTTGATAAATCTTCTATAAAATGAAGCTAAACCATGAAAACTTCTGACTTCAGTGATGGTAGAAGGACTAGGCCATGATCTGATTGCTTCCACCTTAGATGGATCCATTGAAATGCCTTCTTCAGAAACCACATATCCAAGAAACACTACTTTGCTGACAAAGAAATCACACTTCTCCAGCTTTGCATATAACTGATTCTGCCTTAATAGCTCAAATACTTTCCTCAGATGATCCAAGTGTTCTTCTTTAGTTTTTGAGTACACTAGGATGTCATCAAAGTAAACAACCACAAACTGACCAATAAGCGGCCTGAGCACTTCATTCATAAGCCTCATGAATGTGCTGGGTGCATTAGACAACCCAAAAGGCATAACCAACCACTCGAATAATCCACCTTTGATCTTGAAAGCTGTCTTCCATTCATCTCCTTCTTTCATTCGAATCTGATGATACCCACTTCTAAGATCAACTTTGGAAAACACACAAGAACCATGCAGCTCATCTAGCATATCATCTAATCTAGGTATGGGATACCTATACTTGATGGTGATGTTGTTAATAGCTCGGCTGTCTACACACATTCTCATAGAACCATCTTTCTTTGGAACCAGTAAAGCTGGTACTGAACAAGGACTCATGCTGGTTCTAACATATCCCTTGGCAACCAACTCATTAACTTGCTTTTCTAATTCTTTTGCTTCATGAGGGGAACATCGATAAGCTGCTTTATTAGGAAGAACAGATCCAGGTACAAGATCAATTTGATGTTCAATACCCCTGATTGGTGGTAAACCAGTAGGTAACTCAGTAGGAAACACATCAGTAAATTCAGATAACAATGGCTTTACCCTAGCTGGTATTTCATCATGCTGGTTCAACTCATCACCTTCAACCATCAGCAATAAATAAGCACCAGTACCACCCTTTAACTCAGTATCAACTTCAGCTTGAGTCATAAACAAAGTTTTATCATTCTTAACAGTAGGGTCAGCTCTAGGTATTTCACTAGGCTTTAAAGAAGTAAGGGTGATCTTCTTTCCATTCACATACAGCGAGTAAGTATTTTGATGTCCATTATGATAGACATACTTATCAAACAACCAAGGTCTACCAAGCAGCAAATGACAAGCATCCATAGGAATAACATCACAAGTGATCTCATCTTGATAAACAGTACCAATTGAAAATGGAACAGTAACTTGGCGAGTAACCTTTACCTCACTGCCTTGGTTAAGCCATTGAAGTTTGTATGGATGAGGATGCTTCTTTGTAACCAGCTCAAGCTTTTCCACCATGTGAGCAGATGCTGCGTTTGCACAGCTACCTCCATCAACAATCAGGCTGCACACTTTACCCTTGACTGTGCATCTTGAATGAAAGATGTTTTCTCGCTGGCTCTTATCTTCAATAGTCTCAGCTGAGTGCATTACTCTTCGAACCACTAAAAACTCTCCAATATCAGCAGCAACAAACTCTTCACTATCAGACTCATCATATGCTGGTTCAGTTTCAAAACCCCCTTCCAAATCTTCAATCTCCTTTAGTGTAAGAGCACGCTGGTTAGGACATTGAGCTTGAAAATGCCCAAATCCATGGCACTTGAAGCATTTTCTCCTATCATCTTTAGGACCAGCTACAACCTGCTCTTTGCCTTTAGATACTTTGGATGCTGCCTCGTTATGCCTAGGCAGCATAGATGATTGACCCTTCATAGGCAGCACAGCTGGCTTGGAATAAGACTTAAAATTAATTTTCTTTTTTGCTTGTTTCTCTACTTGAATAGCCAGCTTGCAAGCACTCTCAAAAGTCCATAGAGGCTGCATTTCAACTTGATCAGCAATAGAAGCATTTAAGCCCCCAACGAATCTTGCTATAGTGTGTTCTTCAGCTTCTTTAACATTTGTACGAATCTTGAGCTGCTCAAACTCTCTGATGTAATCAACAACATTCATGCTGCCTTGCTTGAGTGTATTCATCTGGATATACAGCTCTTGCTTGTAAGCTTGAGGAACAAACCTCTTTTGCATACACTCTTTTAACTTGGACCAGGTTTTGATTGTTTTCTTCCCTTCATATTGCCTTTCTTTTTTTAGATTATCATACCACATTGAAGCATACTTCTTTAATCTGATTACAGCAACTTTAAAGGCCTTTTTATCATCGTAGCCTTTAACCTCCATAATTCTATCCATGGCCTGAACCCATTCAAAGTAATCTTCAGGATTAGAGGATCCTTCAAAATCAGGTGGGTCTATCTTGATATCTTTCAAATCATCAGCCTTTTTCCTATGCCTTCTTCTTCTTTGTGAAGAAGCATGAGATCCATCAGTAGATTGGCTACCATCCTCAGATTCAGTAGTAGAAGACACAATAGTTGTATCTCCATTTTCAGATCTAATTCTATTTCTTCTTGGAACACCATCTTCCAACAAGTTAACCATTCTTTCCATCTGATGTTGTAGAGCTTCAATAGCTCTATCCCTTCTAAGATTATGAGCTTCTTCAAGAGTCATATTCCTTGGAATATCAGCCATTTCAAATATCAGATCTGAAATAGACCTTTAGCAACAAATAGAAACCCAGATCTGAAATAAAGCTTAACAGCTCTAAAACAGAGTATGAACCGAAACAACAATAAAAATGATAAGAAAGCTTCGATTTGAACAACCTAAGCTCTGATAACACTTTGATGCGTGATTATGACTTTAAAAACGCAGTTTAGAACAAGCTTTCTTCACTTAAACAGATCTGAAACTAAACACCCAATTGGTAACAGTAACAACCCCAAAACAGAGTATAAAACTCTGAAATAAGAACACAAGGATAGAGAATCTAAACCCTTAATTGATAAAGATACCACCACAATTAGAGATCTAGAAACACTCCAAATCTTCAACTACAGCTGATAAAGATTCCACCACAACTATAATATCAGATATGAAGATTTGGATTTCACCACAATGTTTGATAAAGTAACACCACAAACACTGATAAAGAAACCACTCTTAGCCACCGGAATCAAAGATTCGTAAAGACACAGAGATTTTGTAAATAGATAAGCTCTATCAAACTTTTCATTCAATCATTAACCAAGTTTTACAATTACAAGAGCTCTCTATTTATAGTAGAAGCTTAACAGCTATTTTCTAAATAAGACAAAAACATAAAAAGGAAATGGAGACAAAAAGAACAAACAATTACAAATTAGCCAATAAGAATAAAGGACACAATCTGCAAAAAGCCTGCCATTTGTTAGTGCTCCTTCCCATGATAAAAGCATCCAATGATAAATGGGAGTCTTCCTTGGACAGCTAACATTCTTCTAGAACAGCCACACACGTGTTAAGCACATGACCTGACCGGTTTATTGAAAAGCATAAGTAAACTTTGAATTGTATCAGCAAGTTGGCCATTCAGACAGAAAATAGCATCGCGTGCTGGTTGTACTAGAGTTTCGTGTGCTGATTGAACTAAAATTCTTTAGCTGGTTGAACTAGCTGGTTCGCCTAAGCATAACTTTGCTGGTTCGATTTGCTGGTTACCCGGCTGAGTGAATTAAAGCTTTACTGGCTGAACTAAACTCATTTGCTGGTCCGGCTAGCTGGTTCTTCTTCGTTGCTGGCTTGCCTTCAACTATCAAAAACTTTATTCATGAAAACATAACTACTTCAGTTTAAGGACTGAAGTAGGGTCACCCCTGAGCTTCTTGAACCAGCTCTAAAAACACTTAGATGATACGAAATAGATGGCAAAATGACCATTGCTTGGCCTGATTCGGGTGTAACATCTTTTGAGCTCGAGCTGGCTGTGTTGCTGGTTACATTGCCCAGCACACCCGCATCAGCAAGATTTCTGGGCAATGGATAATTAGCAATTCGATCAATGAAACACTGCGTTGATTCTGCCATCGCTGGTGGCTTGGTGGCTTGTTCTCCAGTAATGAGGGCAAAAAAGTTATCCACAACCACAGCACGGACGGCGGGCTGCGCTAAGCGTTGCTTGTATTTTGCTGGAGCTGTCTGCTTAAGAATATCATTTAAAAGCAACACTGCCTGCTTTTCTGACATGAACTCATCTTTGTCAATTTCATCATCAGAGTCATTATTATCACAACTCAGGTCATTATCATCCCCAGAATCATCAATAAGACTGCCCAGCTTGTCAAGTAGCCTGGATAACTTGTACTTTGATATAGATTGCCTTTTCCTTATCTGCTTGTCTTTGCCATCCGCCATCCGCCGAAAAGGTATAAATGACGGACATCATCGTGGTTGCATCAATGGTCGTCGCTCTGGATTAATAACAAAATTTGGAAGTCTTGCTGCACTTTTAGCTGTCGCTTCTTCGATTACTGGCCTTTTCTCTGAATTAGTTGCCAAATCTTTAAGCCTTTCTGTAGTTTCAGCAACTGTTTCTTCAATCGTACCATCTAGTGGTGAAATAGGTACATCTTCAACAGTGACCATGTCGTCAGTTGATGGATTGTTGACTGCTTCAAGTACAAATGGAGCTTCAGCTGCTTTCGTTCCTTTTCCATTTCGTGTGTTCTTTGCATTAGTAGATGGCGCCATTGTTAACACCTATTTCCTTATGAGGTAAGGCTTAGTATGTCAACAAGAGACTAGAAGTGATCTAGCTTTAGGAGGGCGGAGTGTTGCCGATTGATTTTTACCCTCGGGAAATAATCCCTGCAGACCCGGTTCACAAGTGTAGAAACTTGTGGGGTGGCTTAATCAATCTGTCGTCCATAGAGCGTAAGAGTGCTAGCCGGATGACTTCTAGTGAGAGAAAGTAGAGAGAGAAAGAGAAGTGAAGTCTCAGCTCTTAAAGTTGTCAGAATATCTAAACTTGTGTAAAATGACGACCCAGGGGGTCTATTTATAGTGTCAGATCTACCAGATTTGTTTGGGGACACGTGTCAAATGATGATATATAATCACGTTGATCAAGTGTCATTATATTATACTAACTCATGCATCAGTTCCCAACACTACTTCAAAAACATCCATATTTTAAGCTCGAAAGTTTACAGAATATAGAAACTAACAGTTTTCTATATGATGTAACACTGATAGCACGAAAAGATTAATAATTTCAGATAAGAATAGTTATGAAAATATCTCCAGAAATATGGAGGATATTTATAATGAAAGATACGATGGTATCTTGGAATTTCTAATATCGATGGATGATGAAGAAGATTTATCCATAAGGGTTTAGATTCGGAAGCAAGGTATTCGTTAAAGATTTCATTTGAAACAGAATCATTTGGATTCTTTGAAGTCAAACTTTATTCTTTGTGATTTGTCCACGGATTTCTTCATAGTTTCGCATAATCTACTTTTCGGTACTAAATTTTCTATTGAATATTTCCAATATAATGATACACAGGAAACACGAAGAGATATATAATTTCGGACGAGAATATTTATGAAAATATCCTCAGAAATATCGAAGATATTGATGATGATATTTTGGAATTTCTAAATTCTATGGTTGATGGAGAAAGATTTTTCGCAAGATTTTAACATGACCTCAGAGCAAGATATTCTCTAAAGATTTCATCGGATCCAGAATTACCTGGATCCTTTGAATATAGGGTTTGGTCCTTGTATTTGTCCTTGGTCTCCTTCGTGGTTAGCTCAATCCGTTTTCCAGTTCCAATGTTTCTGAGCTTTTCCAACATACTATTCTTTATCAACAACTTCCGACGACTAAGGTCGTTTACGGTTGTCTACAGTTTTCTGCTGCTTCATTCAGCTTTTTCAAAGTTCAATGTATTAATTCGTAGGCTGGGTGCTTTTCAAAATTTCAGAATGGAAGATCATTATTCTAAAAGATAAATGTTATACATATAACTGTTGATGTAGATATGCTGTGAGTTTTCAAAGTACTGATTGCCGATTCCTCTACATTTACTGCTACCATATCTGAATCATTAGTTATCGATCCGCGGTGATTTCAAGGGAATTGTATTTTTAGATGATTAAACGCTGACGGTAATATGGTGGAATATAAAAGGTTCTCCGGTAATAATAAAAGAACATAAATATAAGTCAAGGTGATAATAAGGTTGTTTCGAATGAAACGTCGAAGTTGATTTGTTGAAGCTGTGACAAAATTTGCTACCTTGAAAAGGGATCGCAAAGTTATTTTTGCTAATAAATGTCAAAGGATCTGACGCGACTACGTGTTAAACTTTTACTCAGTTGCCGAGAGTTTCTCAGGTGCATAACTATGTGCATAAATCTTTCCTTCCGTAACTGAAGTTCGGTTGGTTTATCCTCTCGATTGAGGTGTTTTCAAGAATCATGAAAGGTTTGAACGAAGATTGTAATCGTCAAGATACAAATGAAATTTAAGATGAAATCAAGTGGCAAACTTGAAGAATTGTTTAGTTTCATATGTTATAGTCAATATTTTAATTCATTTTAATTGTCCAATGTTGGTAGTCCCCAGTTAGCAATTCAATAATTCATACATAGTTTAATATATAATATTCGAATTAATTAATATGTATCGTGACCCGTATTCGTCTCAGACTCGATCACAACTCAAAGTATATATATTATTATAGAATCAACCTCAACCTTGTATAGAGAACTCGATCATTACTGCATATAGAGTGTCTATGGTGGTTCTAAATAATATATATAGATGCGTCGATATGATATGTCAAAACCTTGCATACGTGTCCCGATATTTAAAGTGCGTAAAATAAATAACAGAAATTAAATAACGATAAATAAAGTGCGTAAAGTAAATAACAGAAATTAAATGACGATAAATAAAATTGCGAGAATGTAAATTGCGATAATTAAATTGCGATAAATAAAATGCGATAAATAGAATGTAATCAGTTAGCTAGGAACAGTTAGCTGGAACAGTTAGCGTGGATTCTTAACAATTATATTTTTTTTTTATAGTTAATATGTTTGTTTCTATCAAATTTTTATTTCGTCAAATGTGTTCTTCATTATGCCACTTGTAGGATTTTAATAAATCAAAATCCAAATATGAAATTGAATGAAAATGGTTATTCTGTGGTGAACGGATTTGTATATCGGTGGATGTAAGTAGGATAGTAAATGACTGTTGTACCAGATTTGAAAGAATGTACAGTGTACTTATTAATGTGAAATCTAAATATTCCTCGGGTATTACCTACCCGTTAAAATATTTTCACCATTAACAGTTTGTACGAAAGAATTTTAAATTACAATCTTCATGAAAAAATATATATACATATATATTTTCTTCAGATGTAATCATGGATTTAATGAGTCAATGTGATATTAAACTCATCAGATTTACGGCTAGAACTAGAGTACATAATCTCTAAAACTTTAGAGATTACATAATTGCCATGAAGAACGAAGATAATTGATGTAGAACGATACGTAGAACGATGATTATAATCGGGGTACAGAATGAGATGTTGAGACGTGGATGGTTGATGGTACTGGTGCTGTTACTGATGGTACTGTTGGTGCAGGTGATGTTGCTGAAGCTGGTACATTTTGCACCATATTCTCCGAATTGATTTTTCGATCGCGAAGTTCGTTGACTTATTATTCCAGGATGATTGTCGGTCGGAACGAGCGGATGAATAAGGTTCAGAATTATGGATAGAATATAATCTTGTCAAGTTACCCTGAAAATAAGACTGAAAATGGTGTCTCGAACAGGTTCGCCAGTAAACGCTTCAGGTTCATTGTTAAGAGGTGAATTCAGTTGGTGGAAGGAATCGCCTTCTTCGCATCTCCATTGTTTAAGTCGACTACGAACCCATCAGATGAATTGATGATGGCCAATTGGTTGATCCATTCAAGTTATACTGCTTTCGAAACTCAAGTGTGTTTCCATATCGGAATAACTGTCGGAATAACTATCGGAATAGTTATCGAAATCTGAAGGACTCGAACTGGTTGAAGGATTCATCCCGTACGATCAGATGAAAGATTTTCGATAAGAAATAGAATAGGATGTAGATTAGTACCCTGCAATACATAATTTACATATGCATATATAATACTAAAATCCCATAAGTTACGGAGGAATCTATGGAATATGTTAGGCAAAGTTTACAGTAACATATATGCTAAGATATGAATTAGCAGATACGCTAAGATATGAATTTTGTCTATACAATATTCATGCAATCTAGGCAGTAAAATATGTCTAGATTAAAAATGATAAGCAAGTGATTCCCTAAGAATGATAAGCAGGAAATTTTCGACACGAAATGATAAGCAAAACTTTTGACATGCAGACACGGTCGAAGTCCAGACCCACTAATGCATCTAAACAACTACTAGTTAGACACACTAATGCAAGACCTGGTTCGCTAAGACCACCGCTCTGATACCAACTGAAAGGACCCGTCCTAATCTATCCGGACAATGTCCATATCGATTATAAACGATTCACAACAGTTGATTACATCGCGAGGTACTTGACCTCTATATGATACATTTTACAAACATTGCATTCGTTTTTGAAAAGACAATCTTTCATTACATCGAAAGTTGACAACATGTGTAGTGACCCGAACTTTTCCATGTTTATATATATTAATTGAGATTGATATTTACATGATTAAATGTTTCCAACATGTTAAACAATCAAACTTGTTAAGACTTGATTAATTGAAATATGTTTCATATAGACAATTGACCACCCAAGTTGACCGGTGATTCACGAACGTTAAAACTTGTAAAAACTATATGATGACATATATATGGATATATATATAGTTAACATGATACTATGATAAGTAAACATATCATTAAGTATATTAACAATGAACTACATATGTAAAAACAAGACTACTAACTTAATGATTTTTAAACGAGACATATATGTAACGATTATCGTTGTAACGACATTTAATGTATATATATCATATTAAGAGATATTCGTACATCATAATATCATGATAATATAATAATTTAAAATCTCATTTGATATTATAAACATTGGGTTAACAACATTTAACAAGATCGTTAACCTAAAGGTTTCAAAACAACACTTACATGTAACGGCTAACGATGACTTAACGACTCAGTTAAAATGTATATACATGTAGTGTTTTAATATGTATTCATACACTTTTTAAAGACTTCAAGACACTTATCAAAATACTTCTACTTAACAAAAATGCTTACAATTACATCCTCGTTCAGTTTCATCAACAATTCTACTCGTATGCATCCGTATTCGTACTCGTACAATACACAGCTTTTAGATGTATGTACTATTGGTATATACACTCCAATGATCAGCTCTTAGCAGCCCAAGTGAGTCACCTAACACATGTGGGAACCATCATTTGGCAACTAGCATGAAATATCTCATAAAATTACAAAAATATGAGTAATCATTCATGACTTATTTACATGAAAACAAAATTACATATCCTTTATATCTAATCCATACACCAACGACCAAAAACACCTACAAACACTTTCATTCTTCAATTTTCTTCATCTAATTGATCTCTCTCAAGTTCTATCTTCAAGTTCTAAGTGTTCTTCATAAATTTCAAAAGTTCTAGTTTCATAAAATCAAGAATACTTTCAAGTTTGCTAGCTCACTTCCAATCTTGTAAGGTGATCATCCAACCTCAAGAAATCTTTGTTTCTTACAGTAGGTTATCATTCTAATACAAGGTAATAATCATATTCAAACTTTGGTTCAATTTCTATAACTATAACAATCTTATTTCAAGTGATGATCTTACTTGAACTTGTTTTCGTGTCATGATTCTGCTTCAAGAACTTCGAGCCATCCAAGGATCCATTGAAGCTAGATCCACTTTTCTCTTTTCCAGTAGGTTTATCCAAGGAACTTAAGGTAGTAATGATGTTCATAACATCATTCGATTCATACATATAAAGCTATCTTATTCGAAGGTTTAAACTTGTAATCACTAGAACATAGTTTAGTTAATTCTAAACTTGTTCGCAAATAAAAGTTAATCCTTCTAACTTGACTTTTAAAATCAACTAAACACATGTTCTATATCTATATGATATGCCAACTTAATGATTTAAAACCTGGAAACACGAAAAACACCGTAAAACCGGATTTACGCCGTCGTAGTAACACCACGGGCTGTTTTGGGTTAGTTAATTAAAAACTATGATAAACTTTGATTTAAAAGTTGTTATTCTGAGAAAATGATTTTTATTATGAACATGAAACTATATCCAAAAATTATGGTTAAACTCAAAGTGGAAGTATGTTTTCTAAAATGGTCATCTAGACGTCGTTCTTTCGACTGAAATGATTACCTTTACAAAAACGACTTGTAACTTATTTTTTCGACTATAAACCTATACTTTTTCTGTTTAGATTCATAAAATAGAGTTCAATATGAAACCATAGCAATTTGATTCACTCAAAACGGATTTAAAATGAAGAAGTTATGGGTAAAACAAGATTGAATAATTTTTCTCATTTTAGCTACGTGAAAATTGGTAACAAATCTATTCCAACCATAACTTAATCAACTTGTATTATATATTATGTAATCTTGAGATACCATCGACACGTATACAATGTTTCGACCTATCATGTCGACACATCTATATATATTTCGGAACAACCATAGACACTCTATATGTGAATGTTGGAGTTAGCTATACAGGATTGAGGTTGATTCCAAAATATATATAGTTTGAGTTGTGATCAATACTGAGATACGTATACACTGGGTCGTGGATTGATTCAAGATAATATTTATCGATTTATTTCTGTACATTAGCTGTGGACAACTAGTTGTAGGTTACTAACGAGGACAGCTGACTTAATAAACTTAAAACATCAAAATATATTAAAAGTGTTGTAAATATATTTTGAACATACTTTGATATATATGTATATATTGTTATAGGTTCGTGAATCAACCAGTGGCCAAGTCTTACTTCCCGACGAAGTAAAAATCTGTGAAAGTGAGTTATAGTCCCACTTTTAAAATCTAATATTTTTGGGATGAGAATACATGCAGGTTTTATAAATTATTTACAAAATAGACACAAGTACGTGAAACTACATTCTATGGTTGAATTATCGAAATCGAATATGCCCCTTTTTATTAAGTCTGGTAATCTAAGAATTAGGGAACAGACACCCTAATTGACGCGAATCCTAAAGATAGATCTATTGGGCCTAACAAACCCCATCCAAAGTACCGGATGCTTTAGTACTTCGAAATTTATATCATATCCGAAGGGTGTCCCGGAATGATGGGGATATTCTTATATATGCATCTTGTTAATGTCGGTTACCAGGTGTTCACCATATGAATGATTTTTATCTCTATGTATGGGATGTGTATTGAAATATGAAATCTTGTGGTCTATTATTATGATTTGATATATATTGGTTAAACCTATAACTCACCAACATTTTTGTTGACGTTTTAAGCATGTTTATTCTCAGGTGATTATTAAGAGCTTCCGCTATCGCATACTAAAATAAGGACAAGATTTGGAGTCCATGTTTGTATGATACTGTGTAAAAACTGCATTCACGAAAATGATTTAGATGTAACATATTTGTATTGTAAACCATTATGTAATGGTCGTATGTAAACAGGATATTTTAGATTATCATTATTTGATAATCTACGTAAAGCTTTTTAAACCTTTATTTATGAAATAAAGGTTATGGTTTGTTTTAAAAATGAATGCAGTCTTTGAAAAACGTCTCATATAGAGGTCAAAACCTCGCAACGAAATCAATTAATATGGAACGTTTTTAATCAATAAGAACGGGACATTTCAACATGCATACCATTTCGTAATATATCTTACTATAATAGACTTAATAATAATCTTGATGAACTCAAAGACTCGAATGCAACGTCTCTTGAAATATGTCATGAATGACTCCAAGTAATATCTCTAAGATGCGCAAATGCACAGCGGAAGATTTCTTTCGTACCTGAGAATAAACATGCTTTAAAGTGTCAACCAAAAGGTTGGTGAGTTCATTAGTTTAATATAAATAATCATTTCATAATTTTAATAGACCACAAGATTTCATGTTTCCATTTCTCATAAACATACGTCACATGCATAGAGACAAAAATATCATTCATATGGATTGAACACCTGGTAACCGACATTCACAATATGTATATAAGAATATCCCCATCATTCCGGGATCCTCCTTCGGACATGATATAAATTTCGAAGTACTAAAGCATCCGGTACTTTGGATGGGGCTTGTTGAGCCCGATAGATCTATCTTTAGAGTTCGCGTCAATTAGGGTGTCTGTTCCCTAATTCTTAGATTACCAGACTATCTAAAAAGGGCATATTCGATTTCGATCATTCAACCATATAATGTAGTTTTAATTACTTGTGTCTATTTCATAAAACAGTTATAAAAACAGCGCATGTATTCTCAGTCCCAAAAATATATATTGCGAAAGCATTTAAAAAGGGAGCAAATGAAACTCACCATACTGTATTTTGTAGTAAAAATACATATAACATCAATGAACAAAGGTAAGGTTGACCTCGGGTTCACGAACCTATATTAATTATATGTATATTAACACATATAATGGAAATCGATCAAATTCATATATCTAGATTTATTAGTTATATCATTTTTTTATATTAAGAACTTATATAATTCATTATTCAGTTAAATATCTTCATTTTATAGATAAAAATATTAATATAGTTAAGTTATGTATATTAAATATATTTTTATATGAAGATTGTTTGTTTGTGAAATTAAATAATTATGATAATACTAATATTAGTAATAATAAGGATACTATATAAAAATAATGATAAAAGCAATAGTAATAATAATAATAATGTTAATAAAAATAATAATATTAATAATGTTAATATTACTAAGTTGTATTATAATAACTATGATAATAATAATTTTGTTAATTCCTTTAAATCATAACCTAATTGAAATTTTTAATCTTAATGGCACTAAATTTTAACCTTAGTGAATATTCTAACAATAATACCGATAACGATAATAGTAATGATAGTTTCAAAAATAATGATAATGATAGTAATAATAATAATTCTGATAATAATAATAATTATAATGATAATTAAAATGTTAATACTTATAATAATATTAATAATGATATAAATAATAATTCTAATAATAATAATAATTTTAATTATAATGTTAATTTTAATGTTAATGATAACAACAACAACAATAATAATAATAATAATAATAATAATAATAATAATAATAATAATAATAATAATAATAATAATAATAATAATAATAATAATAATAATAATAGTATTAATAATAAAAATAGGATAACTACCTCAAAGATTAAGTTCCAAAAGAAAATGCCTTTGCCCAGGCTCGAACCCTCAACCTCTCACTAACACGAAACACCCCTAAACCATTCAGCTAATATTCACTTTCCTGGCTTATAACACAACATAAATCGATTTAAACTAAATTTCTGATTCTGTGTCAAATATACCATCGGCCCAACATACACTTGATCTCGATCCATCACCTAAACAAGCCTCCGGCCCAACAGCAACTAAATTATTTCAGCCCAACTAGCCTGATCCATAATCTTAACAGTTGGTGTGTAATTAAAAAAAAAAATTATGTTGCAGGCCATAATCAAACCCGTGACCTCCCATTAAACAACCATATGCCCAAACCACTGAAGCACTCGAGGATTCTTGTTCTCATACGCGTTTTCAATTATTTATAGTATATTCCAGCAGTTATCATCATCTATTAAACAGAAGAAAAGAAATAAGGCAGCGATGGTTGTTTGATCTTTCTCCTAAATTTTATTTCGCCACCAAACCATCATTATTATCGTTATTTTAGCTATCATCATCATCAATTATCAACTCATCATCGATCGTTATCTATCATCGTCTTTATCAGTATCATCAACTCATATCGTGGTCACATAATCGTTATCATCATCATCGTATCGTTAACGTACCATTATCATACATGATTAACATCATTGTAATCATGATACTCGTTATCATAACCATCGTTATTCATACTCTTCCTTATCGTAACAATACCACCATTTTTATCATCATCACCCATTATCTTCTCCGCTATAGTTAATGAATTATATCAACCGATAGGACTTACTGCAGCAGAAATTATATCACAACAGCTGTGACATTAAACGAAGAAGGAAAGAAACAAGGTGAGTAATAGCGTAACAGAAAACAGAAGACTGGAACAGGAGAACATCTTGTTGGTTTTGAAGAGGATGTCGTGATGGTGGTGGCGTTAGATGGTGATTGTTGTGGTGTTTTCATCAAGCAAGTAATACGAAAGATATATACATATATATATATCTAGAGAGAGAGTGTGTGTGTGTGGTGGTGTTGCGGTGGTTTGTGGTTGTGTCAGACGGTGGCACGTTTCTGGTGGTGGTGTTCGGTTGATGGTGGTTCGAGTAATGGTGGCCTACGGTGGGACTAGGGTGCTGTGGTGGTTTGACATCGAAAAGTGGTGAGATGGTGGTGATTTCATGGATGTTTGTAGGGTGGTACATGGTGATAGTCTAGTGGCGGTTCACGAGGTGGTGATTGACGGTGGTCATGGATGGCGGCATGGTGGCACCCGGTGGTGGTGAAAGGTGTGAATTGATTTATGAATCTTCTTCCTAAATCTATAGATGTATTACTTACATCTATATTATATAAGATCTTATGTTGATTATAGTATTAATATTTATTAATAATAATATAATTATAATATAAAAATAACAACTTTTATGCATAGTAAGCCATCACAAATAATGCTGCCGACACTTTTCCCGGGATGGCCATATCGCGTCCATTGCTAAACAGTTACCGTATAAAGTGTCCCTAAAAATCCTAATTTTTTTAGATTAAGCATATTTAATTATTTCACTCATTACCTGTTTGAAACCAGATCAAAAAGGTTCAATAATTTTTTATTTTCTGTTCCAATTTATATGTACGGAGTACTAATAGTTAAACTTAAAAAGGTAAAAATACTTTTAACAAATCTAAAATCTTCGTAATCAGTTTACAGTTTAACTTTTATTTTAACTCTTCATGAACATGGGTTATATCTATATTAAAACTAACGAATCGTTAACCGAGTGCTACTGACGTTTACTAATTAGACACGAAATCATTTATTTTTAATATATTCTCTTTATATATATAAAGAGTTTTAAATAGCAAGTTTAACTACTAAATAAATATATTATATATATCCTTAATCCATTTAGTTTAATATTATTTATATATTTACAAGTAATATTTATATTCATACATTTATATATATAAATATATATCTATATATTTATAATAATAGTTTTCATTACATCGCATATTATTTTTTCATATTTATTTTCAACAATTAGATCATATATTATCTTAAATAATATTTTCAAATTAATGTATATGTATCTATTTATATATAGTTGTTCGTGAATCGTCGAGAATGGTCGAAGGTCAATTGAATATACAAAACAGTTCAAAGTTTTTGAGACTCAACATTACAGAATTTGCTTATCGTGTCAGAATCATATAGTAATTACGTTTAAATTTGGTCGGAAATTGCCGGGTCGTCACAGTTTCTATACCTGGAACAGACGGGGATGTCAAGCCCTATGGATCCATATACAACTACTCGTGCCCACCAGTTCTTATAACTGGCAGTTACTAGTTACCAAAGCTAAGGGATTTTCGGTTCAAACTCGATGTAGAATTTAGTATGTACTTGTATCCATTGCGTTTAAAATAAATTGCATGTATTCTCAGCCCAAAAATATATATTGCAAAAGCAATTAAAAAGGGAGCAAATGAAACTTGTAGTGACCCGAACTTTTCCATGTTTATATATATTAATTGAGATTGATATTTACATGATTAAATGTTTCCAACATGTTAAGCAATCAAACTTGTTAAGACTTGATTAATTGAAATATGTTTCACATAGACAATTGACCACCCAAGTTGACCGGTGATTCACGAACGTTAAAACTTGTAAAAAACTATATGATGACATATATATGGTTATATATATAGTTAACATGATATTATGATAAGTAAACATATCATTAATTATATTAACAATGAACTACATATGTAAAAACAAGACTACTAACTTAATGATTTTGAAACGAGACATATATGTAACGTTTATCGTTGTAACGACATTTAATGTATATATATCATATTAAGAGATATTCGTACATCATAATATCATGATAATATAATAATTTAAAATCAATTTTGTTATTATAAACATTGGGTTAACAACATTTAACAAGATCGTTAACCTAAAGGTTTCAAAACAACACTTACATGTAACGACTAACGATGACTTAACGACTCAGTTAAAATGTATATACATGTAGTGTTTTAATATGTATTTATACACTTTTGAAAGACTTCAATACACTTATCAAAATACTTCTACTTAACAAAAATGCTTACAATTACATTCTCGTTCAGTTTCATCAACAATTCTACTCGTATGCACCCGTATTCGTACTCGTACAATACACAGCTTTTAGATGTATGTACTATTGGTATATACACTCCAATGATCAGCTCTTAGCAGCCCATGTGAGTCACCTAACACATGTGGGAACCATCATTTGGCAACTAGCATGAAATATCTCATAAGATTACAAAAATATGAGTAATCATTCATGACTTATTTACATGAAAACAAAATTACATATCCTTTATATCTAATCCATACACCAACGACCAAAAACACCTACAAACACTTTCATTCTTCAATTTTCTTCATCTAATTGAACTCTCTCAAGTTCTATCTTCAAGTTCTAAGTGTTCTTCATAAATTCCAAAAGTTCTAGTTTCATAAAATCAAGAATACTTTCAAGTTTGCTAGCTCACTTCCAATCTTGTAAGGTGATCATCCAACCTCAAGAAATCTTTGTTTCTTACAGTAGGTTATCATTCTAATACAAGGTAATAATCATATTCAAACTTTGGTTCAATTTCTATAACTATAACAATCTTATTTCAAGTGATGATCTTACTTGAACTTGTTTTCGTGTCATGATTTTGCTTCAAGAACTTTGAGCCATCCAAGGATCCATTGAAGCTAGATCCATTTTTCTCTTTTCCAGTAGGTTCATCCAAGGAACTTAAGGTAGTAATGATGTTCATAACATCATTCAATTCATACATATAAAGCTATCTTATTCGAAGGTTTAAACTTGTAATCACTAGAACATAGTTTAGTTAATTATAAACTTGTTCGCAAACAAAAGTTAATCCTTCTAACTTGACTTTTAAAATCAACTAAACACATGTTCTATATCTATATGATATGCTAACTTAATGATTTAAAACCTGGAAACACGAAAAACAACGTAAAACCGGATTTACGCCGTCGTAGTAACACCGCGGGCTGTTTTGGGTTAGTTAATTAAAAACTATGATAAACTTTGATTTAAAAGTTGTTATTCTGAGAAAATGATTTTTATTATGAACATGAAACTATATCCAAAAATTATGGTTAAACTCAAAGTGGAAGTATGTTTTCTAAAATGGTCATCTAGACGTCGTTCTTTCGACTGAAATGACTACCTTTACAAAAACGACTTGTAACTTATTTTTCCGACTAGAAACCTATACTTTTTTTGTTTAGATTCATAAAATAGAGTTCAATATGAAACCATAGCAATTTGATTCACTCAAAACGGATTTAAAATGAAGAAGTTATGGGTAAAACAAGATTGGATAATTTTTCTCATTTTAGCTACGTGAAAATTGGTAACAAATCTATTCCAACCATAACTTAATCAACTTGTATTATATATTATGTAATCTTGAGATACCATAGACACGTATACAATGTTTCGACCTATCATGTCGACACATCTATATATATTTCGGAACAACCATAGACACTCTATATGTGAATGTTGGAGTTAGCTATACAGGGTTGAGGTTGATTCCAAAATATATATAGTTTGAGTTGTGATCAATACTGAGATACGTATACACTGGGTCGTGGATTGATTCAAGATAATATTTATTGATTTATTTCTGTACATCTAACTGTGGACAACTAGTTGTAGGTTACTAACGAGGACAGCTGACTTAATAAACTTAAAACATCAAAATATATTAAAAGTGTTGTAAATATATTTTGAACATACTTTGATATATATGTATATATTGTTATAGGTTCGTGAATCAACCAGTGGCCAAGTCTTACTTCCCGACGAAGTAAAAATCTGTGAAAGTGAGTTATAGTCCCACTTTTAAAATCTAATATTTTTGGGATGAGAATACATGCAGGTTTTATAAATGATTTACAAAATAGAAACAAGTACGTGAAACTACATTCTATGGTTGAATTATCGAAATCGAATATGCCCCTTTTTATTAAGTCTGGTAATCTAAGAATTAGGGAACAGACACCCTAATTGACGCGAATCCTAAAGATAGATCTATTGGGCCTAACAAACCCCATCCAAAGTACCGGATGCTTTAGTACTTCGAAATTTATATCATATCCGAAGGGTGTCCCGGAATGATGGGGATATTCTTATATATGCATTTGTTATTGTCGGTTACCAGGTGTTCACCATATGAATGATTTTTATCTCTATGTATGGGATGTGTATTGAAATATGAAATCTTGTGGTCTATTGTTACGATTTGATATATATAGGTTAAACCTATAACTCACCAACATTTTTGTTGACGTTTAAAGCATGTTTATTCTCAGGTGAATATTAAGAGCTTCCGCTGTTGCATACTAAAATAAGGACAAGATTTGGAGTCCATGTTTGTATGATATTGTGTAAAAACTGCATTCAAGAAACTGATTTCGATGTAACATATTTGTATTGTAAACCATTATGTAATGGTCGTGTGTAAACAGGATATTTTAGATTATCATTATTTGATAATCTACGTAAAGTTTTTTTAAACCTTTATTTATGAAATAAAGGTTATGGTTTGTTTTAAAAATGAATGCAGTCTTTGAAAAACGTCTCATATAGAGGTCAAAACCTCGCAACGAAATCAATTAATATGGAACGTTTTTAATCAATAAGAACGGGACATTTCAGTTGGTATCCGAGCGTTGGTCTTAGAGAACCAGAAAATTTGCATTAGTGTGTCTTATCGAGTTTGTTAGGATGCATTAGTGAGTCTGGACTTCGACCGTGTTTTCTTTAAAAATGATTGCTTAACATTTTTGTTGGAAACTATATATTTTTAACATATGAATATTATGTGATATATTAATCTCTTAACGTGTTTGATATTATGTGATAGATGTCTACCTCTAGAACAAGTCCCATTGACTCACCTAATAATAATGAAGAGTCAAATGTAAATTGGAATGATTTGTGGACTGATTCACAAGTTCCCGAAGAGGAACCGGAAGAAGAGTCGGAACCGGAAGAAGAATCGGAACCGGAAGAAGAATCGGAACCGGATGAAGAAATAGAACCGGTGGGGGAAATAATAAAACGGTTAAGTAAAAGAAAATCCTCAACCAACCGACCAAAGTTAATTATGGTCAATGGTGTTTCCGCCAAGGAAGCAAAATATTGGGAGGATTACCAATTCTCCGATGAATCGGATTCCGACGAGAATTCTGATGATGTTATAGAAATTACCCCAACTGAATTTAAAAAGGCAAAAGAAAATAATAAGGGAAAGGGCATAAAAATAGAGAAATCTAATTCCAACCCCGATGAACTTTATATGTATCGTCAACCCCCGAAGTCCTTAAGTTGTAACAATGACCCGGGAACCTCTAAACCACCAGGTTTTTCTAAACCAATGTGGACAACGACGGCTCGTATTAGGGGAACATCATATATCCCTAGAAACTTGGCAAAACGAACCAAAACCGAAGAAGAAGAAACGAGCGAGTCGGAATAAGATAGTTGTATTCGTGTGGTGTAATATATGGAATATAGTGTTCTTATGCTTTATGATATATATAAAAATTGCTTGTATTAATAAGTATTTTTTTTATGAATCTAACTCTTGTCTATTTTACAGTTTAAAAACACAAAATGGATAGACAACCCAATATTTTAAGAGACCTACCCGGAGACATGATTGATGAAATCTTGTCTAGAGTCGGCCAGAATTCTTCGGCACAACTATTTAAGGCGAGATCAGTTTGTAAGACATTCGAAGAACGTTCCAAGAATGTCTTGGTTTATAAGAGACTTTCGTTTGAAAGATGGGGGATATCACATTGGGAAACCCATAAGTTACGATGTGTTTACTTTGACGCATATATTGCGGGGAACCCAAATGCTATTTTACGCAACGGGTTAAGAAATTATTTTGACTCAATATATCCGAATATTGGACTTCGTGATTTAGAAAAAGCGGCTAACATGCAACATAAAGAAGCATGTTATGCTTACGGATTAGTAATGTTCGCTTCTCACCAAAGTGAGAACAAGAACATCGGGCTACAACTATTAAACAAAACGTTTCCACAAGTGACGGAGTCGGTAATTGGGGTAAGAAATGAGGTTTTTAGATTATTACGGGACTGTTGGACATTACGTAACCCTCGTCCCTTTGATGACGTTACAACACGCTGTCTTATCAACGGCCATAACGGTTATGTTGCACAAGACCAAGGATGGGAAGTAGTCCTAGTAAAACCAGAATGCATGACTTGTTTCTGGACGTATGAATTACGTGTCTTTATTGCCTTTGCTGAACGACTTGTGTACTAGCTAGAATTGTCTTCACAACTATCTTGTATCAAAGTTATTGTGTGCTATATTTCATGCTTTATGTAAAATAAGCAGTATTGTAAGTTTGTAAAATATTGTATAAAAGTTTGAACGCGAAATATTATTATAATCAGTTTTTCATATAGAATTGTAGTAGTTGAATTGTATATTAGCTACTAAGTATGAACTTAACGGGTAGGTACTACCCGAATTTAAACTTATAAAACGCTAATATGAAGAAAAAGCTTTTATAAATGAGTTCATATTATGCTACGAAATACTATTAACTACTCTTAATATTCTGTATGATTAACTTGTTCCATTTAACTATTTTGAAGGAAATGGCACCGACTACTCGACACACCGTGAATATGAATGAAGAGGAATTCCGTACTTTTCTAGCTTCAAACATAGCCGCAGTACAGGCTGCGCTACATACCAACAATAACCTTGGATCTAGCAGTACAGGAAATCGTGTAGGATGCACCTACAAAGAATTCACTGCCTGCAAACCTTTGGAATTTGATGGAACCGAAGGACCGATCGGATTGAAACGGTGGACCGAGAAGGTTGAATCGGTGTTTGCCATAAGTAAGTGTACTGAAGAGGACAAAGTGAAGTACGCTACGCATACCTTCACAGGTTCTGCGTTAACATGGTGGAATACCTATCTAGAGCAAGTGGGACAAGATGATGCGTACGCACTACCGTGGTCAGCATTCAAGCACTTGATGAACGAGAAGTACCGTCCCAGAACCGAGGTCAATAAGCTCAAGACAGAACTTAGAGGGTTACGAACCCAAGGATTTGATATTACCACGTACGAAAGACGATTCACAGAATTGTGCCTATTGTGTCCGGGAGCATTCGAAGATGAGGAAGAGAAGATCGACGCGTTTGTGAAAGGATTACCGGAAAGAATCCAAGAAGATATAAGTTCACACGAGCCCGCCTCCATACAACAGGCATGTAGAATGGCTCACAAACTAGTGAACCAGATTGAAGAAAGAATTAAAGAACAGACTGCTGAAGAGGCCAATGTGAAGCAAGTCAAAAGAAAGTGGGAGGAAAACGGTGATAAGAATCACCAATACAACAACAACAGCAATTACAACAATAATCGCAACAATTATCCCAACAATCGCAACATCAATCGCAACTACAACAAACGGCCCAACAACAACAACAACAACAACAACAACAGCAACTACAACAATCATCCCAACAACAATAATAACCGCAACAACAACAACAATCAGAAGCAGCTATGCCAAAGGTGTGAAAAGAATCACTCGGGGTTCTGCACCAAATTTTGCAACAAGTGTAAAAGAAATGGTCATAGCGCGGCGAAGTGTGAGGTCTACGGACCAGGGGTTAATAGAACGAAAGGAACAAATGGTGTCGGAACGAGTAATGGCGGAGCAAGTAGTGTCGGAGCAAGTTATGCCAATGTAGTTTGTTATAAATGTGGAAAACCAGGCCACATTATTAGAAATTGCCCGAACCAGGAGAACACGAATGGACAAGGCCGTGGAAGAGTTTTCAATATTAATGCGGTAGAGGCACAGGAAGACCCGGAGCTTGTTACGGGTACGTTTCTTATTGACAATAAATCTGCTTACGTTTTATTTGATTCGGGTGCGGATAGAAGCTATATGAGTAGAGATTTTTGTGCTAAATTAAGTTGTCCATTGACGCCTTTGGATAGTAAATTTTTACTCGAATTAGCAAATGGTAAATTAATTTCAGCAGATAATATATGTCGGAATCGAGAAATTAAACTGGTTAGCGAAACATTTAAGATTGATTTGATACCAGTAGAGTTAGGGAGTTTTGATGTGATAATCGGTATGGACTGGTTGAAAGAAGTGAAAGCGGAGATAGTTTGTTACAAAAATGCAATTCGCATTATACGAGAAAAAGGAAAACCCTTAATGGTGTACGGAGAAAAGGGAAACACGAAGCTACATCTTATTAGTAATTTGAAGGCACAAAAACTAATAAGAAAAGGTTGCTAGGCTGTTCTAGCACACGTCGAGAAAGTACAAACTGAAGAAAAGAGCATCAATGATGTTCCCATTGCAAAAGAATTTCCCGATGTATTTCCGAAAGAATTACCGGGATTACCCCCACATCGATCCGTTGAATTTCAAATAGATCTTGTACCAGGAGCTGCACCAATAGCTCGTGCTCCTTACAGACTCGCACCCAGCGAGATGAAAGAACTGCAAAGCCAATTACAAGAACTTTTAGAGCGTGGTTTCATTCGACCAAGCACATCACCGTGGGGAGCTCCTGTTTTGTTTGTCAAGAAGAAAGATGGTACATTCAGGTTGTGTATCGACTACCGAGAGTTGAACAAACTTACCATCAAGAACCGCTACCCACTACCGAGAATCGACGACTTATTTGATCAACTACAAGGCTCGTCTGTTTATTCAAAGATTGACTTACGTTCCGGGTATCATCAAATGCGGGTGAAAGAAGATGATATTCCAAAGACTGCTTTCAGAACACGTTACGGTCATTACGAGTTTATGGTCATGCCGTTTGGTTTAACTAATGCACCAGCTGTGTTCATGGACCTTATGAACCGAGTGTGTGGACCATACCTTGACAAGTTTGTCATTGTTTTCATTGATGACATACTTATTTACTCAAAGAATGACCAAGAACACGGTGAACATTTGAGAAAGGTGTTAGAAGTATTGAGGAAGGAAGAATTGTACGCTAAGTTTTCAAAGTGTGCATTTTGGTTGGAAGAAGTTCAATTCCTCGGTCACATAGTGAACAAAGAAGGTATTAAGGTGGATCCGGCAAAGATAGAAACTGTTGAAAAGTGGGAAACCCCGAAAACTCCGAAACACATACGCCAGTTTTTAGGACTAGCTGGTTACTACAGAAGGTTCATCCAAGACTTTTCCAGAATAGCAAAACCCTTGACTGCATTAACGCATAAAGGGAAGAAATTTGAATGGAATGATGAACAAGAGAAGGCGTTTCAGTTATTGAAGAAAAAGCTAACTACGGCACCTATATTGTCATTGCCTGAAGGGAATGATGATTTTGTGATTTATTGTGACGCATCAAAGCAAGGTCTCGGTTGTGTATTAATGCAACGAACGAAGGTGATTGCTTATGCGTCTAGACAATTGAAGATTCACGAACAAAATTATACGACGCATGATTTGGAATTAGGCGCGGTTGTTTTTGCATTAAAGACTTGGAGGCACTACTTATATGGGGTCAAAAGTATTATATATACCGACCACAAAAGTCTTCAACACATATTTAATCAGAAACAACTGAATATGAGGCAGCGTAGGTGGATTGAATTATTGAATGATTACGATTTTGAGATTCGTTACCACCCGGGGAAGGCAAATGTGGTAGCCGATGCCTTGAGCAGGAAGGATAGAGAACCCATTCGAGTAAAATCTATGAATTTAATGATTCATAATAACATTACTACTCAAATAAAGGAGGCGCAACAAGGAGTTTTAAAAGAGGGAAATTTAAAGGATGAAATACCCAAAGGATCGGAGAAGCATCTTAATATTCGGGAAGACGGAACCCGGTATAGGGCTGAAAGGATTTGGGTACCAAAATTTGGAGATATGAGAGAAATGGTACTTAGAGAAGCTCATAAAACCAGATACTCAATACATCCTGGAACGGGGAAGATGTACAAGGATCTCAAGAAACATTTTTGGTGGCCGGGTATGAAAGCCGATGTTGCTAAATACGTAGGAGAATGTTTGACGTGTTCTAAGGTCAAAGCTGAGCATCAGAAACCATCAGGTCTACTTCAACAACCCGAAATCCCGGAATGGAAATGGGAAAACATTACCATGGATTTCATCACTAAATTGCCAAGGACTGCAAGTGGTTTTGATACTATTTGGGTAATAGTTGATCGTCTCACCAAATCAGCACACTTCCTACCAATAAGAGAAGATGACAAGATGGAGAAGTTAGCACGACTGTATTTGAAGGAAGTCGTCTCCAGACATGGAATACCAATCTCTATTATCTCTGATAGGGATGGCAGATTTATTTCAAGATTCTGGCAGACATTACAGCAAGCATTAGGAACTCGTCTAGACATGAGTACTGCCTATCATCCACAAACTGATGGGCAGAGTGAAAGGACGATACAAACGCTTGAAGACATGCTACGAGCATGTGTTATTGATTTCGGAAACAGTTGGGATCGACATCTACCGTTAGCAGAATTTTCCTACAACAACAGCTACCATTCAAGCATTGAGATGGCGCCGTTTGAAGCACTTTATGGTAGAAAGTGCAGGTCTCCGATTTGTTGGAGTGAAGTGGGGGATAGACAGATTACGGGTCCGGAGATTATACAAGAAACTACCGAGAAGATCATCCAAATTCAACAACGGTTGAAAACCGCCCAAAGTCGACAAAAGAGCTACGCTGACATTAAAAGAAAAGATATAGAATTTGAAATTGGAGAGATGGTCATGCTTAAAGTTACACCTTGGAAAGGCGTTGTTCGATTTGGTAAACGAGGGAAATTAAATCCAAGGTATATTGGACCATTCAAGATTATTGATCGTGTCGGACCAGTAGCTTACCGACTAGAGTTACCTCAACAACTCGCGGCTGTACATAACACTTTCCACGTCTCGAATTTGAAGAAATGTTTTGCTAAAGAAGATCTCACTATTCCGTTAGATGAAATCCAAATCAACGAAAAACTTCAATTCATCGAAGAACCCGTCGAAATAATGGATCGTGAGGTTAAAAGACTTAAGCAAAACAAGATACCAATTGTTAAGGTTCGATGGAATGCTCGTAGAGGACCCAAGTTCACCTGGGAGCGTGAAGATCAGATGGAGAAGAAATACCCGCATCTATTTCCAGAAGATTCGTCAACACCTTCAACAGCTTAAAATTTCGGGACGAAATTTATTTAACGGGTAGGTACTGTAGTGACCCGAACTTTTCCATGTTTATATATATTAATTGAGATTGATATTTACATGATTAAATGTTTCCAACATGTTAAGCAATCAAACTTGTTAAGACTTGATTAATTGAAATATGTTTCACATAGACAATTGACCACCCAAGTTGACCGGTGATTCACGAACGTTAAAACTTGTAAAAAACTATATGATGACATATATATGGTTATATATATAGTTAACATGATATTATGATAAGTAAACATATCATTAATTATATTAACAATGAACTACATATGTAAAAACAAGACTACTAACTTAATGATTTTGAAACGAGACATATATGTAACGTTTATCGTTGTAACGACATTTAATGTATATATATCATATTAAGAGATATTCGTACATCATAATATCATGATAATATAGTAATTTAAAATCTCTTTTGTTATTATAAACATTGGGTTAACAACATTTAACAAGATCGTTAACCTAAAGGTTTCAAAACAACACTTACATGTAACGACTAACGATGACTTAACGACTCAGTTAAAATGTATATACATGTAGTGTTTTAATATGTATTTATACACTTTTGAAAGACTTCAATACACTTATCAAAATACTTCTACTTAACAAAAATGCTTACAATTACATTCTCGTTCAGTTTCATCAACAATTCTACTCGTATGCACCCGTATTCGTACTCGTACAATACACAGCTTTTAGATGTATGTACTATTGGTATATACACTCCAATGATCAGCTCTTAGCAGCCCATGTGAGTCACCTAACACATGTGGGAACCATCATTTGGCAACTAGCATGAAATATCTCATAAGATTACAAAAATATGAGTAATCATTCATGACTTATTTACATGAAAACAAAATTACATATCCTTTATATCTAATCCATACACCAACGACCAAAAACACCTACAAACACTTTCATTCTTCAATTTTCTTCATCTAATTGAACTCTCTCAAGTTCTATCTTCAAGTTCTAAGTGTTCTTCATAAATTCCAAAAGTTCTAGTTTCATAAAATCAAGAATACTTTCAAGTTTGCTAGCTCACTTCCAATCTTGTAAGGTGATCATCCAACCTCAAGAAATCTTTGTTTCTTACAGTAGGTTATCATTCTAATACAAGGTAATAATCATATTCAAACTTTGGTTCAATTTCTATAACTATAACAATCTTATTTCAAGTGATGATCTTACTTGAACTTGTTTTCGTGTCATGATTTTGCTTCAAGAACTTTGAGCCATCCAAGGATCCATTGAAGCTAGATCCATTTTTCTCTTTTCCAGTAGGTTCATCCAAGGAACTTAAGGTAGTAATGATGTTCATAACATCATTCGATTCATACATATAAAGCTATCTTATTCGAAGGTTTAAACTTGTAATCACTAGAACATAGTTTAGTTAATTCTAAACTTGTTCGCAAACAAAAGTTAATCCTTCTAACTTGACTTTTAAAATCAACTAAACACATGTTCTATATCTATATGATATGCTAACTTAATGATTTAAAACCTGGAAACACGAAAAACAACGTAAAACCGGATTTACGCCGTCGTAGTAACACCGCGGGCTGTTTTGGGTTAGTTAATTAAAAACTATGATAAACTTTGATTTAAAAGTTGTTATTCTGAGAAAATGATTTTTATTATGAACATGAAACTATATCCAAAAATTATGGTTAAACTCAAAGTGGAAGTATGTTTTCTAAAATGGTCATCTAGACGTCGTTCTTTCGACTGAAATGACTACCTTTACAAAAACGACTTGTAACTTATTTTTCCGACTAGAAACCTATACTTTTTTTGTTTAGATTCATAAAATAGAGTTCAATATGAAACCATAGCAATTTGATTCACTCAAAACGGATTTAAAATGAAGAAGTTATGGGTAAAACAAGATTGGATAATTTTTCTCATTTTAGCTACGTGAAAATTGGTAACAAATCTATTCCAACCATAACTTAATCAACTTGTATTATATATTATGTAATCTTGAGATACCATAGACACGTATACAATGTTTCGACCTATCATGTCGACACATCTATATATATTTCGGAACAACCATAGACACTCTATATGTGAATGTTGGAGTTAGCTATACAGGGTTGAGGTTGATTCCAAAATATATATAGTTTGAGTTGTGATCAATACTGAGATACGTATACACTGGGTCGTGGATTGATTCAAGATAATATTTATTGATTTATTTCTGTACATCTAACTGTGGACAACTAGTTGTAGGTTACTAACGAGGACAGCTGACTTAATAAACTTAAAACATCAAAATATATTAAAAGTGTTGTAAATATATTTTGAACATACTTTGATATATATGTATATATTGTTATAGGTTCGTGAATCAACCAGTGGCCAAGTCTTACTTCCCGACGAAGTAAAAATCTGTGAAAGTGAGTTATAGTCCCACTTTTAAAATCTAATATTTTTGGGATGAGAATACATGCAGGTTTTATAAATGATTTACAAAATAGAAACAAGTACGTGAAACTACATTCTATGGTTGAATTATCGAAATCGAATATGCCCCTTTTTATTAAGTCTGGTAATCTAAGAATTAGGGAACAGACACCCTAATTGACGCGAATCCTAAAGATAGATCTATTGGGCCTAACAAACCCCATCCAAAGTACCGGATGCTTTAGTACTTCGAAATTTATATCATATCCGAAGGGTGTCCCGGAATGATGGGGATATTCTTATATATGCATTTGTTATTGTCGGTTACCAGGTGTTCACCATATGAATGATTTTTATCTCTATGTATGGGATGTGTATTGAAATATGAAATCTTGTGGTCTATTGTTACGATTTGATATATATAGGTTAAACCTATAACTCACCAACATTTTTGTTGACGTTTAAAGCATGTTTATTCTCAGGTGAATATTAAGAGCTTCCGCTGTTGCATACTAAAATAAGGACAAGATTTGGAGTCCATGTTTGTATGATATTGTGTAAAAACTGCATTCAAGAAACTGATTTCGATGTAACATATTTGTATTGTAAACCATTATGTAATGGTCGTGTGTAAACAGGATATTTTAGATTATCATTATTTGATAATCTACGTAAAGTTTTTTTAAACCTTTATTTATGAAATAAAGGTTATGGTTTGTTTTAAAAATGAATGCAGTCTTTGAAAAACGTCTCATATAGAGGTCAAAACCTCGCAACGAAATCAATTAATATGGAACGTTTTTAATCAATAAGAACGGGACATTTCAAAACTCACGCATATAAATATTGTATATCGGTTAATAAAGCATTTGCATGTATTCTCAGACCAAAAATGTAGAGAGTAAAAGAGATCTTATGAAACTCACGCATATAAATATTGTATATCGGTTAATAAAGCATTTGCATGTATTCTCAGCCCAAAAATGTAGAGAGTAAAAGGGATCTTATGAAACTCACCTTAGCAGCATATAAAGTCGTTCACCAAAATGTGACCGAAACACGGATTACCAAATAACTGTAGATCTCAACCTAGAGAACATATGTTGGTCAATAAATGTCTATCAAGTTAGGTCAGGTCATAGTGTATCACAATCCTAATGCTCGAGATCGACATACAAAAGTTATCCAAAATCGTTTCAAAAAGTCAATTTTGACAATAGTTCAACAAAACGAGACGTACCTTATATAAAGATTCATTTACTCGGTTGGTAATACTCAAAAATCCATTTTATCAATCTCGTAAACAAGTTGTTTAAATCCTAATTGCAGATTCAAAAGCAATTTCAATTAACGTCAATTATAATTCAGTTGACCATATCTTTTGATTCGTTCTTCAAAACTATCCGATATCTAAATGAAAAGTTATTGATTTTTCGCCAGCTTTCCGAAAATATGTATATCATATACCTTTTACCAGTAATATATGTATTTAATTCGTGATTCATTATAAACTGTTTAACGACGAAATTTTGTATACAAGCATGTATAAATATATACACTCGAGCGCTAGTATGTATACACCAAGGTTGTAAAAGACGCGAGACGGGGTCGAGACGGTCGGGTCCTAAAAGGGTCGAGACGGTCGAGACGGGGTCGAGACGGAGGTCTAGACGGATGTTGACTAACGTTGACTTTTAAATTAAAATGTTATATATTATATATATATATATATATATATATATATATATATATATATATATATATATATATATATATATATATATATATATATATATATATATATATATATTGTACATTACATTATTCCAAAGTCAACGTTTAATTTAAAAGTCAACATTTCAACTTGACCGTTTATATATATATGTAATGTATATGATATAAAAAAAGAAACTTGAAATAGCACAGGGTTTTTTTTCAATATGTATATCAAACATAAAAAAAGAAACCTTAAGTAATAGCACAGGGTTTAATTTTTTTTTTAAAAAAAAAAAAAAAACTTGAAAAAAATCAAAAAACCCCGTTTTTCCCCGTCTCGGACCGTGTTTGACCGTCTTTTGACCGTTTTTTGGCCGATTTCCGTTTTTTCAAACGTTTTATGTATAAACGGGACGGGGCACTCCAAAATCCGTCTACACCCCCGTCTACACCCCCGTTTTTTCCGTTTTTTACAACACTGGTATACACTATTAATTTATAAAATATAAAATATAAATGCTTACGTATTAATATTGAGATTCAATATTGTAGAAAATTATGTAGACGTAACGGAGATGATAAACACTAGGTTTGATTCATAAATATACCCCCGAACATTACCCATAACCTCCTTGGCAATAACCCACAATTTCCTTAGCTTTAGCTTGCTCGTAAACTCGTTTTGAAAGTGACACGCTCATAACCTCGTCGTAGTATTTTATGTAATAATAATAATAATAATAATAATAATAATAATAATAATAATAATAATAATAATAATAATAATAATAATAATAATAATAATAATAATAATAATAATAATAATAATAATAAGATTAATATTAATAATCTTAATATTATTAATAATAATAATAATAATAATATAAATTATAAATATAATACAGAGTAATATAGAAGGATATGTGTGTGTGCATTATGCCAGAACTCGATCGAATTTATAGACTTTTCCTGAAATCTGACCCCATGCGATCGCATGGGTTTTGTGGGTAAATACCATGCGATCGCATGGCCCGTAAATCCAGCTCACATCTGTTTTAACTTCTAGTTTGTCGACATATTAAATAAATATAAATATAATATATATAATTTATATAATTAATTATATATTATATTAAATTCACGTGCATAGTTGATTTTTAATTTTTGTTCCGATAAGTCGTACGTTGTCACACGACTTATGTCCCGGTTCCGGTTTTTCAAACGTCCTTACGTACACTGAGAAAACTGGCACTTTACCTTTCGTGACTCGTACATTTGTCAAAATATAGACTTAACTATCCATAAATTATATCACTCGAAATATAACTTATACATTCGAGTGTTTTGGTCATTTACTTCTATAAATCATCGTCTCGTTATCTATTAAAGTAAATTTAATAATATTGTTTTAAATCAAAACGTTTAATAACCAAGTTAATATTCATAAACATGTTTTAAGTACACATCGCAAGTTATTCATACAATTACAATTCCAACTTATCATATATGTTCAAATAGATATTTAAACCAATAAGTTTTATGCATAGTATCATACAATTAATACATTGTTACACTTTCAAGTTATAGTGTATATATGTATCTTTTTACATATAATTGTTCGCGAATCGTTGAGAACAGTTGATGGGTAATTGAATAGTTCAAAAAAATTTTGAGATTCAGTTTTACATGAAGGTATTTCATATGCCCGAGAGACATATTAAACTAATGTGGCTAACATGTTATGATCCAAGTCGGGTCATACCCAATAACAAGCTTACCGACACCCTATACGTATTTGATCTTTACGGTTGGATCATAAGATAAATACGCGACACTTGAACTTTAGAAAATGGTTTCTAAAATGTATTACTTGATGTGTATATATATAAATTATGGAATAATTTATATATAAAGGATTTAATTATTTATAGGTTAAATAATTAATTATTTTATGTTACATTTTATAAATTGGTTTTATAAAATAAATGTAGACATAAAATAAAATGTGCAAGTATTATTTATAATACTTTTATATAAGTTTTCTTTTATATAAAAACAAAAGGAAATTATATAATTAATGGCATGGGAGGTTGGTGCCTTGCATGAAGGTTGATTGGCCCTTTAATAAAGCCTTTTTGCTTCTACAAATGTACACCAACTAACCAATTCAAAGCTAGCACATTACACACACATCAAACAAGCAAAAGAAAAAAAAAATTCTGCATCTCCCTTTGCTGCTGCTGCCGTAGCCTTTTGAGGTCCAAAGGGTGTTCAAATATTTTTTTACAAGCTCATTTCAAGTGTAATTAAATCCTAACTAAAGGCTAGGGTGTTGGTGATAAGTTTGGGGTATTACAAGCTTGAGGTTTCAAGTTAGAAACTTGCTAGTTCATCATCTTCATCATCTTCATCTTCATCCATTTATTACCTCCTAACTTGGAGTAGGTATAACCCTCTTACTAGCTCTTTTACTTTGTAACCATATATTATCTAGACTTGATATTCATATGGGATTCATGTTTAAATGGTTAAACTTTGTAAAGATTGGTTTTAAAATGCTTCCGCTCTATGTTAATAAAATCGACCCTTTTGACATAAACATATATGGATATGAAACTTGGTAATCTTTTGAATCCCAACAATGGTATCTAGAGCCAAAGTCATAGATATATGCTTCTTGTATTTGGCTTGAAAACCCATTTTCTTTACAATCTAGTAACATGCATGAAACTAGAAAGTAAAAATTTTGGGTTTTGGATGGGGGTATATGAGACGACCCGACCCAATCCATAGGGACGAAGTCATCAACATTTGGTCCCACAGCGAGGTTTTTCCCTCTATATGATACGTTTTGATAAACATTGCATTCATTTTTAAATGATATACTTTCTATACATATAAAGTTTACCAAAAATATAGACATTTCCCAAATATACATGTCAAATTATACAGAATGACTAAATCGTCAAATTATTTATTAATAGATTATAACAATAATTTTTGAATGCAATGTCTTTTTGAAAAAATATGGCATGAAAGACTCCATGCAGCACCTTGAGCAAATAGCAAGCAGACAGCGGAAGCATTTCAATACCTGAGAATAAACATGCTTTAAAGTGTCAACCAAAAGGTTGGTGAGTTCATTAGTTTATAGTAATCATTTCATTTTCATCATTTTAATAGACCACAAGATTTTAAGTATTATAAAAATCGTGCAGAAGTCCCATTCCAACTGCACAAACAAAATATCATTCATATGAAGAACACCTAGTGAGGATTCCAAAATATATTAGTAACCATCTGTGCCGGTCTTACACCCCACGGCTGAATACATGTGCCTTCAAAATATAGAACCTCTATGCCGGTCTTTACTCCCCCACGGCTGAACACATGTATATAAAATATAGGACAACCGGTGCCAAAATACAAAACCATTCATTCAACTCGGGAGCTCATTCGCTCTAACCGAAATAAACCATTGATAATACGTGCCATAATAATCAATCCCAACCCCAGATAATTCTATCATAGAATGCAGTTCGATTACTTGTGTCTATTTCGTAAAACAGTTATAAAAGTTGCGCATGTATTCTCAGCCCAAAAATGTAAAGGGTAAAAAGACAAATGAAACTCACCTGACAACTTCAGAAATAAATCACAGAGATGTGACCGAATATCGAAATGCAAGTAACCGTAGACCTTAACCTAGAGAATATATGTTGGTCAATAAGTGTCTAATAAGCTAGGTCGGTCCATAGGGTTCGTATAGTCCTATTGCTCAAGTCCGACTCATAAATTTAGCAAAATTTAGCAAAAGTCAACAAAAGTCAACGCAAGTCAAAGTAAGTCAAATGTAAGTCAAACGCAAGTCAAACACAGTCAACATGGTTAACACAAGTCAACAACCGCATAAAATTACACAAGTTGGTCAAATAGTCAAACATAGGTTAAACTTAAGTTACTCATTTTTACCTAGAAACATTTATATTATATACATATATGTATTTTCTAGTATTTTTCAGCTGATTTCGGGTCCCACCAAATTAGATATAATACCTTAGGTCGCGACCATTGAAAAGTATGTCATCCCACCTTTCTATAGACAGTTTATTTGACAAAAACGGAGTTACGGTTTTAAAGTTATGACCTCGCGAAAACAGTCTCCCGAAACATAAAATGCTGATAAAATTTTTGGTCCGAGTGTTCAAAATTCATCAGCGATTGCCCATTTTCTCGCTTGTCTTATACCTGTTTAAACTCAGTAATATTATACAAATAATGTATCGTTTTAAAGCTTGTCGCAAATACTTTCAATAACAAATAATAGTTTTTATCTAAACTTAACTGATTTCAACTTACGAGTCCTCAAAGTAGGCCCGAGAGTCATTTTGACAATTTTGTTAAAATACTAAAATTTTCGGTTGACGATTCAAATTTGAATCCGGCTGACCTGACTTTTTCGAATTTTTGTCACAGCTCAAAAATGACATTTTAGATGTGTTGGTGACTTTCGTTTTCCAAAATTATGCATATGGGTCAATTTATGCACGTTTGACCCGAATGAGTCATAAAACTTTCTTTAAACCAAATTTGACCCAAACTCATTTTTAAAGCACCAAAACTTGCAAACATATTTAAATCAATATACGGGATGTGTTACATACCTTTGGTTCTCAAAATTTTGCATATGGGTCAAAGTAGGCTCGTATGGCCCAAATGAGTCATAAATACCCATTTTGACCAAAACTCGGCAAAACTCATTTTTAAAACATTATAATCTTAAAACTTACTTAAATCAATATATGTGACGTGTCCACGGTGCCCGTTACCCATTTTGACACTTTAAACCCATTTGGTCAACAAAGTCAACTGCACATCATTTTTAGTTTAAAAAAATGCAGTCAACTTCTGGAATTTTTATAAAAATAAGTACAACCTCTAACTCCAAAAAGAATGATCGCAGTGACTGAAAATGTACCAGGCTCTACATGCTGAAACGTTTCAGCACTTTTACCTAAAATATATAAACTTTGAAAAATCATATCAAATCCAAAAAGTATCCAAATGACGCGTTTCTGGAGTCTAAACTTATTAATTTTTCGATACGCACGCAACCGTGAACCCAGAAATTTGAGATCGGGTCGCACGCATCACGAGGCAACTGTTCTGTTCGGTTTTACATAATATAAATTTGTAACTTTGATTTGGCCATAGATTTTGACTCGTTTATCGGAATTTGACAATATCTAAATGAAAACCAAATATTTTTTCGCAAGGAATACAACTATGTACCTCTCAAGACCTGAATATATAACATACTTTTCCAGATTCTCAGTTTCAATTACGAATTCTTTTTAAACCGAAATCAATTTTTAAGCAACAAAATCACAAACCTTTAATTAATCATAACAAGGGCTTTACATATCCGATTAACATGAATCTTAAGTCTATCTTGGGTGTTTTTCAATTATCTATACATCTAACATCAGTTCATAAACTCAATCATAAAGCATTCATCTCAGAAAATTCGGATTCATAGCAAGATCACATGAAAACTTCAATTTAACATATCATGAGCATACGATAACGAAATCAATTGATTCTTGAGCCTAAAATTAATAGTTTTTCAATAGTAATCCATCTACATACTTATATTTACAGATAACAAAATCAAAATTCCAGAAACATGGCAAAACAATTCGGATTTCATGTAATATCATGTTAAACTTCAATTAATCATACCGGAAGCAATTCTAAACGAAATCAAGTGATTCTTGAGCCTAAAATTAATAGTTTTTCACAAGGATTTCATTTATAAGTATTTCATAAACTGAAAATATCATGTTCATATCAGTAACATACTATTCAAATTCGTGATTCATCAACAAGTCAACAAATGATCAAATTAACGAACAATATCATGCATACATACAAGGACTTGAGCACTAGACACTATATCTACCCTAATATGTAACAAAATATGAAAACTATAAAATTGGAGTTTTTAAAACTTACTCAAATCAAGAAATTGTTGGTATGGATGTGTAGAGCTTGATGAGAGGAATCCGAATATGTAAACAATTTTATGATCCATCAAGTTTTTAGGGTGTTCTTGAGTAATAAAAGCTTGATGATGATGATGAATAGTAGTGGGTGTTAAGAATATGTACGTATGTATTTTTGATGAAATGAAATTAGGGTTATAAATAGATAGATATGTCACGGGTATATATCTATCTCAATAATAGATATCACGGATGTAATAATAAATATACACGGGTATTATTGTGTAGTCACGGGTATAATTAAATTTTTTTATCCGTTAGCTAACACCCAATGTATTTTATGTTAATATGATTCAATGATTGGTTTATTTTTTTTAAAAAAAAAATAAATAAATAAATAAATCTATATTGTTTGAAATCTTTTAAACTCTTGACGTCATACCTAGTTTGTGTGTTTCATAAAATACTTATTTACTTTATTTAACATTAAATAAATATTTGTCCTTTATTTAAACATGAATGTTTAAACTTATTTTTTTTTTCAAGTTTAATTTAAGAATATCCTAATTATTTAAAATGATTTTTAAAACTTAATTATTACATAAAATAATACTTAAAATAAATATTCATATGTTTCGTTGTCTGAAAAGTTATTTTATTTTATTATTATTTTATTTATTTATTATTTTATTTTTATTCTGGTTACACTAATTGTAGTGTTTTATTTAACACCTATAAAACTTATGTAATAATATATATATTGTTTTAAAAAAAAAATTAGCGTGGAAAAACGTTGAATTTAAGAGACAGTTGTTAAGCTTTTAACGGAAAAAGTCGGGTTGTTACATTACCTACCCCTTAAAGAAAATTTCGTCCCGAAATTTTGGTTGGTGTGATTAAACGGCGTTTAGGAAACAAGTGAGGATAGGAATGTTCGTCTTGACATAGAAAGATCGAGCATCTTGTAGTTAAGTATGGAAATTAGCTAAAACGAGATCATATTCCTTTGATGACGAATACATTTAAATAAACTGTTCGGAGTGCAAGTATGATATGATAAAGATGAGGGGGAAATTATGTGTGATCCAAATGATGTCAAGTATAGAGTGTCATTATATTCAGATGTCAGAAGAGAAAATAAAGGATTCATGTAACATGGTACGTGGTGAAGGTAAAGTTGATCAAGCATTACCACCATCATGTTCCATTAGAACTTCCGCATGACTTACCGTAATATAACCACGTTGATCAAGCGTAATTATATTACACTAACTCATACTTCCATTCCAACATTACTCCAAAATATTTATGGATATGAAACAAGTGTCGTTTTCAAAATTTATGAATCAAAATGATTTCAAAAAGAGGTGTACTAAAAATAGTATGGGAATATAATATTATAATTAATAATATTGAAAGGGAATGTGGTAAGAATGTCTTTGAAACTACTGAGAATCTTCGTGAGTCGAAAAAGACTTCTTCCGATTCACAATTTGAGACGTCCGAAATTTCTTAATCGAAGCACATAAGCACATGTTATAATACAAATGATATCTATAAAATTATATAAGTAATAACTCACGTAGGAATGTCGGAAATTTCGAAAGTCCTGAATAACACTTCCTGGTTTTTCAATGACCGGGGTGTTGAAAATGAACTCGCTTGAGCAGGAGAAGGCTTGTAATCAAAGGGAGAAATACTTTCTCACCGATAGTAATAATATTATATTAATATCAGAGTATGCACATAGTCACATATAAGTATAACGACACGGTTCTAGACTAGATCACTAATGTATCCTAACGGTCCAAGTCAGACACATTAATGCACCTAATTCCCTAGAACCAACGCTCTGATACCACATGAGACGACCCGACCCAATCCATAGGGACGAAGTCATCAACATTTGGTCCCACAGCGAGGTTTTGCCCTCTATATGATACATTTTGATAAACATTGCATTCATTTTTAAATGATATACTTTCTATACATATAAAGTTTACCAAAAATATAGACATTTCCCAAATATACATGTCAAATTATACAGAATGACTAAATCGTCAAATTATTTATTAATAGATTATAACAATAATTTTTGAATGCAATGTCTTTTTGAAAAAATATGGCATGAAAGACTCCATGCAGCACCTTGAGCAAATAGCAAGCAGACAGCGGAAGCATTTCAATACCTGAGAATAAACATGCTTTAAAGTGTCAACCAAAAGGTTGGTGAGTTCATTAGTTTATAGTAATCATTTCATTTTCATCATTTTAATAGACCACAAGATTTTAAGTATTATAAAAATCGTGCAGAAGTCCCATTCCAACTGCACAAACAAAATATCATTCATATGAAGAACACCTAGTGAGGATTCCAAAATATATTAGTAACCATCTGTGCCGGTCTTACACCCCACGGCTGAATACATGTGCCTTCAAAATATAGAACCTCTATGCCGGTCTTTACTCCCCCACGGCTGAACACATGTATATAAAATATAGGACAACCGGTGCCAAAATACAAAACCATTCATTCAACTCGGGAGCTCATTCGCTCTAACCGAAATAAACCATTGATAATACGTGCCATAATAATCAATCCCAACCCCAGATAATTCTATCATAGAATGCAGTTCGATTACTTGTGTCTATTTCGTAAAACAGTTATAAAAGTTGCGCATTATTCTCAGCCCAAAAATGTAAAGGGTAAAAAGACAAATGAAACTCACCTGACAACTTCAGAAATAAATCACAGAGATGTGACCGAATATCGAAATGCAAGTAACCGTAGACCTTAACCTAGAGAATATATGTTGGTCAATAAGTGTCTAATAAGCTAGGTCGGTCCATAGGGTTCGTATATGTAGTGACCCGAACTTTTCCATGTTTATATATATTAATTGAGATTGATATTTACATGATTAAATGTTTCCAACATGTTAAGCAATCAAACTTGTTAAGATTTGATTAATTGAAATATGTTTCATATAGACAATTGACCACCCAAGTTGATCGGTGATTCACGAACGTTAAAACTTGTAAAAACTATATGATGACATATATATGGATATATATATATAGTTAACATGATACTATGATAAGAAAACATATCATAAAGTATATTAACAATGAACTACATATGTAAAAACAAGACTACTAACTTAATGATTTTTAAACGAGACATATATGTAACGATTATCGTTGTAAAGACATTTAATGTATATATATCATATTAAGAGATATTCATACATGATAATATCATGATAATATAATAATTTAAAATCTCATTTGATATTATAAACATTGGGTTAACAACATTTAACAAGATCGTTAACCTAAAGGTTTCAAAACAACACTTACATGTAACGACTAACGATGACTTAACGACTCAGTTAAAATGTATATACATGTAGTGTTTTAATATGTATTTATACACTTTTGAAAGACTTCAATACACTTATCAAAATACTTCTACTTAACAAAAATGCTTACAATTACATCCTCGTTCAGTTTCATCAACAATTCTACTCGTATGCACCCGTATTCGTACTCGTACAATACACAGCTTTTAGATGTATGTACTATTGGTATATACACTCCAATGATCAGCTCTTAGCAGCCCATGTGAGTCACCTAACACATGTGGGAACCATCATTTGGCAACTAGCATGAAATATCTCATAAAATTACAAAAATATGAGTAATCATTCATGACTTATTTACATGAAAACAAAATTACATATCCTTTATATCTAATCCATACACCAACGACCAAAAACACCTACAAACACTTTCATTCTTCAATTTTCTTCATCTAATTGATCTCTCTCAAGTTCTATCTTCAAGTTCTAAGTGTTCTTCATAAATTCCAAAAGTTCTAGTTTCATAAAATCAAGAATACTTTCAAGTTTGCTAGTTCACTTCCAATCTTGTAAGGTGATCATACAACCTCAAGAAATCTTTGTTTCTTACAGTAGGTTATCATTCTAATACAAGGTAATAATCATATTCAAACTTTGGTTCAATTTCTATAACTATAACAATCTTATTTCAAGTGATGATCTTACTTGAACTTGTTTTCGTGTCATGATTCTGCTTCAAGAACTTCGAGCCATCCAAGGATCCATTGAAGCTAGATCTATTTTTCTCTTTTCCAGTAGGTTTATCCAAGGAAATTAAGGTAGTAATGATGTTCATAACATCATTCGATTCATACATATAAAGCTATCTTATTCGAAGGTTTAAACTTGTAATCACTAGAACATAGTTTAGTTAATTCTAAACTTGTTCGCAAACAAAAGTTAATCCTTCTAACTTGACTTTTAAAATCAACTAAACACATGTTCTATATCTATATGATATGCTAACTTAATGATTTAAAACCTGGAAACACGAAAAACACCGTAAAACCGGATTTACGCCGTCGTAGTAACACCGCGGGCTGTTTTGGGTTAGTTAATTAAAAACTATGATAAACTTTGATTTAAAAGTTGTTATTCTGAGAAAATGATTTTTATTATGAACATGAAACTATATCCAAAAATTATGGTTAAACTCAAAGTGGAAGTATGTTTTCTAAAATGGTCATCTAGACGTCGTTCTTTCGACTGAAATGACTACCTTTACAAAAACGACTTGTAACTTATTTTTCCGACTATAAACCTATACTTTTTCTGTTTAGATTCATAAAATAGAGTTCAATATGAAACCATAGCAATTTGATTCACTCAAAACGGATTTAAAATGAAGAAGTTATGGGTAAAACAAGATTGGATAATTTTTCTCATTTTAGCTACGTGAAAATTGGTAACAAATCTATTCCAACCATAACTTAATCAACTTGTATTGTATATTATGTAATCTTGAGATACCATAGACACGTATACAATGTTTCGACCTATCATGTCGACACATCTATATATATTTCGGAACAACCATAGACACTCTATATGTGAATGTTGGAGTTAGCTATACAGGGTTGAGGTTGATTCCAAAATATATATAGTTTGAGTTGTGATCAATACTGAGATACGTATACACTGGGTCGTGGATTGATTCAAGATAATATTTATCGATTTATTTCTGTACATCTAACTGTGGACAACTAGTTACAGGTTACTAACGAGGACAGCTGACTTAATAAACTTAAAACTTCAAAATATATTAAAAGTGTTGTAAATATATTTTGAACATACTTTAATATATATGTATATATTGTTATAGGTTCGTGAATCAACAGTGGCCAAGTCTTACTTCCCGACGAAGTAAAAATCTGTGAAAGTGAGTTATAGTCCCACTTTTAAAATCTAATATTTTTGGGATGAGAATACATGCAGGTTTTATAAATGATTTACAAAATAGACACAAGTACGTGAAACTACATTCTATGGTTGAATTATCGAAATCGAATATGCCCCTTTTTATTAAGTCTGGTAATCTAAGAATTAGGGAACAGACACCCTAATTGACGCGAATCCTAAAGATAGATCTATTGGGCCTAACAAACCCCATCCAAAGTACCGGATGCTTTAGTACTTCGAAATTTATATCATATCCGAAGGGTGTCCCGGAATGATGGGGATATTCTTATATATGCATCTTGTTATTGTCGGTTACCAGGTGTTCACCATATGAATGATTTTTATCTCTATGTATGGGATGTGTATTGAAATATGAAATCTTGTGGTCTATTGTTACGATTTGATATATATAGGTTAAACCTATAACTCACCAACATTTTTGTTGACGTTTAAAGCATGTTTATTCTCAGGTGAATATTAAGAGCTTCCGCTGTTGCATACTAAAATAAGGACAAGATTTGGAGTCCATGTTTGTATGATATTGTGTAAAAACTGCATTCAAGAAACTGATTTCGATGTAACATATTTGTATTGTAAACCATTATGTAATGGTCGTATGTAAACAGGATATTTTAGATTATCATTATTTGATAATCTACGTAAAGCTTTTTAAACCTTTATTTATGAAATAAAGGTTATGGTTTGTTTTAAAAATGAATGCAGTCTTTGAAAAACGTCTCATATAGAGGTCAAAACCTCGCAACGAAATCAATTAATATGGAACGTTTTTAATCAATAAGAACGGGACATTTCAGTTGGTATCCGAGCGTTGGTCTTAGAGAACCAGAAAATTTGCATTAGTGTGTCTTATCGAGTTTGTTAGGATGCATTAGTGAGTCTGGACTTCGACCGTGTTTTCTTTAAAAATGATTGCTTAACATTTTTGTTGGAAACTATATATTTTTAACATATGAATATTATGTGATATATTAATCTCTTAACGTGTTTGATATTATGTGATAGATGTCTACCTCTAGAACAAGTCCCATTGACTCACCTAATAATAATGAAGAGTCAAATGTAAATTGGAATGATTTGTGGACTGATTCACAAGTTCCCGAAGAGGAACCGGAAGAAGAGTCGGAACCGGAAGAAGAGTCGGAACCGGAAGAAGAATCGGAACCGGAAGAAGAATCGGAACCGGATGAAGAAATAGAACCGGTGGGGGAAATAATAAAACGGTTAAGTAAAAGAAAATCCTCAACCAACCGACCAAAGTTAATTATGGTCAATGGTGTTTCCGCCAAGGAAGCAAAATATTGGGAGGATTACCAATTCTCCGATGAATCGGATTCCGACGAGAATTCCGATGATGTTATAGAAATTACCCCAACTGAATTTAAAAAGGCAAAAGAAAATAATAAGGGAAATGGCATAAAAATAGAGAAATCTAATTCCAACCCCGATGAACTTTATATGTATCGTCAACCCCCGAAGTCCTTAAGTTGTAACAATGACCCGGGAACCTCTAAACCACCAGGTTTTTCTAAACCAATGTGGACAACGACGGCTCGTATTAGGGGAACACCATATATCCCTAGAAACTTGGCAAAACGAACCAAAACCGAAGAAGAAGAAACGAGCGAGTCGGAATAAGATAGTTGTATTCGTGTGGTGTAATATATGTAATATAGTGTTCTTATGCTTTATGATATATGTAAAAATTGCTTGTATTAATAAGTATTTTTTTATGAATCTAACTCTTGTCTATTTTACAGTTTAAAAACACAAAATGGATAGACAACCCAATATTTTAAGAGACCTACCCGGAGACATGATTGATGAAATCTTGTCTAGAGTCGGCCAGAATTCTTCGGCACAACTATTTAAGGCGAGATCAGTTTGTAAGACATTCGAAGAACGTTCCAAGAATGTCTTGGTTTATAAGAGACTTTCGTTTGAAAGATGGGGGATATCACATTGGGAAACCCATAAGTTACGATGTGTTTACTTTGACGCATATATTGCGGGGAACCCAAATGCTATTTTACGCAACGGGTTAAGAAATTATTTTGACTCAATATATCCGAATATTGGACTTCGTGATTTAGAAAAAGCGGCTAACATGCAACATAAAGAAGCATGTTATGCTTACGGATTAGTAATGTTCGCTTCTCACCAAAGTGAGAACAAGAACATCGGGCTACAACTATTAAACAAAACGTTTCCACAAGTGACGGAGTCGGTAATTGGGGTAAGAAATGAGGTTTTTAGATTATTACGGGACTGTTGGACATTACGTAACCCTCGTCCCTTTGATGACGTTACAACACGCTGTCTTATCAACGGCCATAACGGTTATGTTGCACAAGACCAAGGATGGGAAGTAGTCCTAGTAAAACCAGAATGCATGACTTGTTTCTGGACGTATGAATTACGTGTCTTTATTGCCTTTGCTGAACGACTTGTGTACTAGCTAGAATTGTCTTCACAACTATCTTGTATCAAAGTTATTGTGTGCTATATTTCATGCTTTATGTAAAATAAGCGGTATTGTAAGTTTGTAAAATATTGTATAAAAGTTTGAACGCGAAATATTATTATAATCAGTTTTTCATATAGAATTGTAGTAGTTGAATTGTATATTAGCTACTAAGTATGAACTTAACGGGTAGGTACTACCCGAATTTAAACTTATAAAACGCTAATATGAAGAAAAAGCTTTTATAAATGAGTTCATATTATGCTACGAAATACTATTAACTACTCTTAATATTCTGTATGATTAACTTGTTCCATTTAACTATTTTGAAGGAAATGGCACCGACTACTCGACACACCGTGAATATGAATGAAGAGGAATTCCGTACTTTTCTAGCTTCAAACATAGCCGCAGTACAGGCTGCGCTACATACCAACAATAACCTTGGATCTAGCAGTACAGGAAATCGTATAGGATGCACCTACAAAGAATTCACTGCCTGCAAACCTTTGGAATTTGATGGAACCGAAGGACCGATCGGATTGAAACGGTGGACCGAGAAGGTTGAATCGGTGTTTGCCATAAGTAAGTGTACTGAAGAGGACAAAGTGAAGTACGCTACGCATACCTTCACAGGTTCTGCGTTAACATGGTGGAATACCTATCTAGAGCAAGTGGGACAAGATGATGCGTACGCACTACCGTGGTCAGCATTCAAGCACTTGATGAACGAGAAGTACCGTCCCAGAACCGAGGTCAATAAGCTCAAGACAGAACTTAGAGGGTTACGAACCCAAGGATTTGATATTACCACGTACGAAAGACGATTCACAGAATTGTGCCTATTGTGTCCGGGAGCATTCGAAGATGAGGAAGAGAAGATCGACGCGTTTGTGAAAGGATTACCGGAAAGAATCCAAGAAGATATAAGTTCACACGAGCCCACCTCCATACAACAGGCATGTAGAATGGCTCACAAACTAGTGAACCAGATTGAAGAAAGAATTAAAGAACAGACTGCTGAAGAGGCCAATGTGAAGCAAGTCAAAAGAAAGTGGGAGGAAAACGGTGATAAGAATCACCAATACAACAACAACAGCAATTACAACAATAATCGCAACAATTATCCCAACAATCGCAACATCAATCGCAACTACAACAAACGGCCCAACAACAACAACAACAACAACAACAGCAACTACAACAATCATCCCAACAACAATAATAACCGCAACAACAACAACAATCAGAAGCAGCTATGCCAAAGGTGTGAAAAGAATCACTCGGGGTTCTGCACCAAATTTTGCAACAAGTGTAAAAGAAATGGTCATAGCGCGGCGAAGTGTGAGGTCTACGGACCAGGGGTTAATAGAACGAAAGGAACAAATGGTGTCGGAACGAGTAATGGCGGAGCAAGTAGTGTCGGAGCAAGTTATGCCAATGTAGTTTGTTATAAATGTGGAAAACCAGGCCACATTATTAGAAATTGCCCGAACCAGGAGAACACGAATGGACAAGGCCGTGGAAGAGTTTTCAATATTAATGCGGTAGAGGCACAGGAAGACCCGGAGCTTGTTACGGGTACGTTTCTTATTGACAATAAATCTGCTTACGTTTTATTTGATTCGGGTGCGGATAGAAGCTATATGAGTAGAGATTTTTGTGCTAAATTAAGTTGTCCATTGACGCCTTTGGATAGTAAATTTTTACTCGAATTAGCAAATGGTAAATTAATTTCAGCAGATAATATATGTCGGAATCGAGAAATTAAACTGGTTAGCGAAACATTTAAGATTGATTTGATACCAGTAGAGTTAGGGAGTTTTGATGTGATAATCGGTATGGACTGGTTGAAAGAAGTGAAAGCGGAGATCGTTTGTTACAAAAATGCAATTCGCATTATACGAGAAAAAGGAAAACCCTTAATGGTGTACGGAGAAAAGGGCAACACGAAGCTACATCTTATTAGTAATTTGAAGGCACAAAAACTAATAAGAAAAGGTTGCTATGCTGTTCTAGCACACGTCGAGAAAGTACAAACTGAAGAAAAGATCATCAATGATGTTCCCATTGCAAAAGAATTTCCCGATGTATTTCCGAAAGAATTACCGGGATTACCCCCACATCGATCCGTTGAATTTCAAATAGATCTTGTACCAGGTGTAGTGACCCGAACTTTTCCATGTTTATATATATTAATTGAGATTGATGTTTACATGATTAAATGTTTCCAACATGTTAAGCAATCAAACTTGTTAAGACTTGATTAATTGAAATAGGTTTCATATAGACAATTGACCACCCAAGTTGACCGGTGATTCACGAACGTTAAAACTTGTAAAAAAACTATATGATGACATATATATGGTTATATATATAGTTAACATGATATTATGATAAGTAAACATATCATTAATTATATTAACAATGAACTACATATGTAAAAACAAGACTACTAACTTAATGATTTTGAAACGAGACATATATGTAACGTTTATCGTTGTAACGACATTTAATGTATATATATCATATTAAGAGATATTTGTACATCATAATATCATGATAATATAATAATTTAAAATCTCTTTTTTTATTATAAACATTGGGTTAACAACATTTAAGAAGATCGTTAACCTAAAGGTTTCAAAACAACACTTACATGTAACGACTAACGATGACTTAACGACTCAGTTAAAATGTATATACATGTAGTGTTTTAATATGTATTTATACACTTTTGAAAGACTTCAATACACTTATCAAAATACTTCTACTTAACAAAAATGCTTACAATTACATTCTCGTTCAGTTTCATCAACAATTCTACTCGTATGCACCCGTATTCGTACTCGTACAATACACAGCTTTTAGATGTATGTACTATTGGTATATACACTCCAATGATCAGCTCTTAGCAGCCCATGTGAGTCACCTAACACATGTGGGAACCATCATTTGGCAACTAGCATGAAATATCTCATAAGATTACAAAAATATGAGTAATCATTCATGACTTATTTACATGAAAACAAAATTACATATCCTTTATATCTAATCCATACACCAACGACCAAAAACACCTACAAACACTTTCATTCTTCAATTTTCTTCATCTAATTGAACTCTCTCAAGTTCTATCTTCAAGTTCTAAGTGTTCTTCATAAATTCCAAAAGTTCTAGTTTCATAAAATCAAGGATACTTTCAAGTTTGCTAGCTCACTTCCAATCTTGTAAGGTGATCATCCAACCTCAAGAAATCTTTGTTTCTTAAAGTAGGTTATCATTCTAATACAAGGTAATAATCATATTCAAACTTTGGTTCAATTTCTATAACTATAACAATCTTATTTCAAGTGATGATCTTACTTGAACTTGTTTTCGTGTCATGATTTTGCTTCAAGAACTTTGAGCCATCCAAGGATCCATTGAAGCTAGATCCATTTTTCTCTTTTCCAGTAGGTTCATCCAAGGAACTTAAGGTAGTAATGATGTTCATAACATCATTCGATTCATACATATAAAGCTATCTTATTCGAAGGTTTAAACTTGTAATCACTAGAACATAGTTTAGTTAATTCTAAACTTGTTCGCAAACAAAAGTTAATCCTTCTAACTTGACTTTTAAAATCAACTAAACACATGTTCTATATCTATATGATATGCTAACTTAATGATTTAAAACCTGGAAACACGAAAAATACCGTAAAACCGGATTTACGCCGTCGTAGTAACATCGCGGGCTGTTTTGGGTTAGTTAATTAAAAACTATGATAAACTTTGATTTAAAAGTTGTTATTCTGAGAAAATGATTTTTATTATGAACATGAAACTATATCCAAAAATTATGGTTAAACTCAAAGTGGAAGTATGTTTTCTAAAATAGTCATCTAGACGTCGTTCTTTCGACTGAAATGACTACCTTTACAAAAATGACTTGTAACTTATTTTTCTGACTAGAAACCTATACTTTTTTTGTTTAGATTCATAAAATAGAGTTCAATATGAAACCATAGCAATTTGATTCACTCAAAACGGATTTAAAATGAAGAAGTTATGGGTAAAACAAGATTGGATAATTTTTCTCATTTTAGCTACGTGAAAATTGGTAACAAATCTATTCCAACCATAACTTAATCAACTTGTATTATATATTATGTAATCTTGAGATACCATAGACACGTATACAATGTTTCGACCTATCATGTCGACACATCTATATATATTTCGGAACAACCATAGACACTCTATATGTGAATGTTGGAGTTAGCTATACAGGGTTGAGGTTGATTCCAAAATATATATAGTTTGAGTTGTGATCAATACTGAGATACGTATACACTGGGTCGTGGATTGATTCAAGATAATATTTATCGATTTATTTCTGTACATCTAACTGTGGACAACTAGTTGTAGGTTACTAACGAGGACAGCTGACTTAATAAACTTAAAACATCAAAATATATTAAAAGTGTTGTAAATATATTTTGAACATACTTTAATATATATGTATATATTGTTATAGGTTCGTGAATCAACCAGTGGCCAAGTCTTACTTCCCGACGAAGTAAAAATCTGTGAAAGTGAGTTATAGTCCCACTTTTAAAATCTAATATTTTTGGGATGAGAATACATGCAGGTTTTATAAATGATTTACAAAATAGACACAAGTACGTGAAACTAAATTCTATGGTTGAATTATCGAAATCGAATATGCCCCTTTTTATTAAGTCTGGTAATCTAAGAATTAGGGAACAGACACCCTAATTGACGCGAATCCTAAAGATAGATCTATCGGGCCCAACAAGCCCCATCCAAAGTACCGGATGCTTTAGTACTTCGAAATTTATATCATATCCGAAGGGTGTCCCGGAATGATGGGGATATTCTTATATATGCATCTTGTTAATGTCGGTTACCAGGTGTTCACCATATGAATGATTTTTATCTCTATGTATGGGATGTGTATTGAAATATGAAATCTTGTGGTCTATTATTATGATTTGATATATATAGGTTAAACCTATAACTCACCAACATTTTTGTTGACGTTTTAAGCATGTTTATTCTCAGGTGATTATTAAGAGCTTCCGCTGTTGCATACTTAAATAAGGACAAGATTTGGAGTCCATGCTTGTATGATATTGTGTAAAAACTGCATTCAAGAAACTTATTTTTTTGTAACATATTTGTATTGTAAATCATTATATAATGGTCGTGTGTAAACAGGATATTTTAGATTATCATTATTTGATAATCTACGTAAAGCTTTTTAAACCTTTATTGATGAAATAAAGGTTATGGTTTGTTTAAAAATGAATGCAGTCTTTGAAAAATGTCTCATATAGAGGTCAAAACCTCGCAACGAAATCAATTAATATGGAACGTTTTTAATCAATAAGAACGGGACATTTCAGTTGGTATCAGAGCGATGGTCTTAGAGAACCAGAATTTTGCATTAGTGTGTCTTATCTAGTTTGTTAGGATGCATTAGTGAGTCTGGACTTCGACCGTGTTTACTTGAAAAATGATTGCTTAACAAATTTTGTTGGAAACTATATATTTTTAACATGTGAATATTATGTGATATATTAATCTCTTAACGCGTTTGATATTATGTGATAGATGTCTACCTCTAGAACAAGTCCCATTGACTCACCTAATAATAATGAAGAGTTAAATGTAAATTGGAATGATTCGTGGACTGATTCACAAGTTCCCGAAGAGGAACCGGAAGAAGAGTCGGAACCAGAAGAAGAATCGGAATCGGAAGAAGAATCGGAACCGGATGAAGAAATAGAACCGGTGGGGGAAATAATAAAACGGTTAAGTAAAAGAAAATCCTCAACCAACCGACCAAGGTTAATTATGGTCAATGGTGTTTCCGCTAAGGAAGCAAAATATTGGGAGGATTACCAATTCTCCGATGAATCGGATTCCGACGAGAATTCCGATGATGTTATAGAAATTACCCCAACTGAATTTAAAAAGGCAAAAGAAAATAATAAGGGAAAGGGCATAAAAATAGAGAAATCTAATTCCAACCCCGATGAACTTTATATGTATCGTCAACCCCCGAAGTCCTTAAGTTGTAACAATGACCCGGGAACCTCTAAACCACCAGGTTTTTCTAAACCAATGTGGAAAATAACGGCTCGTATTAGGGGAACATCATATATCCCTAGAAACTTGGGAAAACGAACCAAAACCAAAGAAGAAGAAACAAGCGAGTCGGAATAAGATAGTTGTATTCGTGTGGTGTAATATATGTAATATAGTGTGCTTATGCTTTATGATATATGTAAAAATTGCTTGTATTAATAAGTATTTTTTTTTTTATGAATCTAACTCTTGTCTATTTTACAGTATAAAAACACAAAATGGATAGACAACCCAATATTTTAAGAGACCTACCCGGAGACATGATTGATGAAATCTTGTCTAGAGTCGGTCAGAATTCCTCGGCACAACTATTTAAGGCGAGATCAGTTTGTAAGACATTCGAAGAACGTTCCAAGAATGATTTGGTTTATAAAAGGCTTTCGTTCGGAAGATGGGGGATATCACATTGGGAAATCCATAAGTTACGATGTGTTTACTTTGACGCATATATTGCGGGGAACCCAAATGCTATTTTACGCAACGGGTTAAGAAATTATTTTGACTCAGTATATCCAAATATAGGACTTCGTGATTTAGAAAAAGCGGCTAACATGCAACATAAAGAAGCATGTTATGCTTACGGGTTAGTAATGTTCGCTTCTCACCAAAGTGAGAACAAGAACATCGGGCTACAACTATTAAACAAAACGTTTCCACAAGTGACGGAGTCGGTAATTGGGGTAAGAAATGAGGTTTTTAGATTATTACGGGACTGTTGGACATTACGTAACCCTCGTCCCTTTGATGACGTTACAACACGCTGTCTTATCAACGGCCATAACGGTTATGTTGCACAAGACCAAGGATGGGAAGTAGTCCTAGTAAAACCAGAATGCATGACTTGTTTCTGGACGTATGAATTACGTGTCTTTATTGCCTTTGCTGAACGACTTGTGTACTAGCTAGAATTGTCTTCACAACTATCTTGTATCAAAGTTATTGTGTGCTATATTTCATGCTTTATGTAAAATAAGCGGTATTGTAAGTTTGTAAAATATTGTATAAAAGTTTGAACGCGAAATATTATTACAATCAGTTTTTCATATAGAATTGTAGTAGTTGAATTGTATATTAGCTACTAAGTATGAACTTAACGGGTAGGTACTACCCGAATTTAAACTTATAAAACGCTAATATGAAGAAAAAGCTTTTATAAATGAGTTCATATTATGCTACGAAATACTATTAACTACTCTTAATATTCTGTATGATTAACTTGTTCCATTTAACTATTTTGAAGGAAATGGCACCGACTACTCGACACACCGTGAATATGAATGAAGAGGAATTCCGTACTTTTCTAGCTTCAAACATAGCCGCAGTACAGGCTGCGCTATATACCAACAATAACCTTGGATCTGGCAGTACAGGAAATCGTGTAGGATGCACCTACAAAGAATTCACTGCCTGCAAACCTTTGGAATTTGATGGAACCGAAGGACCGATCGGATTGAAACGGTGGACCGAGAAGGTCGAATCGGTGTTTGCCATAAGTAAGTGTACTGAAGAGGACAAAGTGAAGTACGCTACGCATACCTTTACAGGTTCTGCGTTAACATGGTGGAATACCTATCTAGAGCAAGTGGGACAAGATGATGCGTACGCACTACCGTGGTCAGCATTCAAGCACTTGATGAACGAGAAGTACCGTCCCAGAACCGAGGTCAATAAGCTCAAGACAGAACTTAGAGGGTTACGAACCCAAGGATTTGATATTACCACGTATGAAAGACGATTCACAGAATTGTGCCTATTGTGTCCGGGAGCATTCGAAGATGAGGAAGAGAAGATCGACGCGTTTGTGAAAGGATTACCAGAAAGAATCCAAGAAGATATAAGTTCGCACGAGCCCGCCTCCATACAACAGGCATGTAGAATGGCTCACAAACTAGTGAACCAGATTGAAGAAAGAATTAAAGAACAGACTGCTGAAGAGGCCAATGTGAAGCAAGTCAAAAGAAAGTGGGAGGAAAATGGTGATAAGAATCACCAATACAACAACAACAACAATCGCAACATCAATCGCAACTACAACAAACGGCTCAACAACAACAATAACAACAACAACAGCTACCATTCAAGCATTGAGATGGCGCCGTTTGAAGCACTTTATGGTAGAAAGTGCAGGTCTCCGATTTGTTGGAGTGAGGTGGGGGATAGACAGATTACGGGTCCGGAGATTATACAAGAAACTACCGAGAAGATCATCCAAATTCAACAACGGTTGAAAACCGCCCAAAGTCGACAAAAGAGCTACGCTGACATTAAAAGAAAAGATATAGAATTTGAAATTGGAGAGATGGTCATGCTTAAAGTTTCACCTTGGAAAGGCGTTGTTCGATTTGGTAAACGAGGGAAATTAAATCCAAGGTATATTGGACCATTCAAGATTATTGATCGTGTCGGACCAGTAGCTTACCGACTTGAGTTACCTCAACAACTCGCGGCTGTACATAACACTTTCCACGTCTCGAATTTGAAGAAATGTTTTGCTAAAGAAGATCTCACTATTCCGTTAGATGAAATCCAAATCAACGAAAAACTCCAATTCATCGTAGAACCCGTCGAAATAATGGATCGTGAGGTTAAAAGACTTAAGCAAAACAAGATACCAATTGTTAAGGTTCGATGGAATGCTCGTAGAGGACCCGAGTTCACCTGGGAGCGTGAAGATCAGATGAAGAAGAAATACCCGCATCTATTTCCAGAAGATTCGTCAACACCTTCAACAGCTTAAAATTTCGGGACGAAATTTATTTAACGGGTAGGTACTGTAGTGACCCGAACTTTTCCATGTTTATATATATTAATTGAGATTGATGTTTACATGATTAAATGTTTCCAACATGTTAAGCAATCAAACTTGTTAAGACTTGATTAATTGAAATAGGTTTCATATAGACAATTGACCACCCAAGTTGACCGGTGATTCACGAACGTTAAAACTTGTAAAAAAACTATATGATGACATATATATGGTTATATATATAGTTAACATGATATTATGATAAGTAAACATATCATTAATTATATTAACAATGAACTACATATGTAAAAACAAGACTACTAACTTAATGATTTTGAAACGAGACATATATGTAACGTTTATCGTTGTAACGACATTTAATGTATATATATCATATTAAGAGATATTTGTACATCATAATATCATGATAATATAATAATTTAAAATCTCTTTTTTTATTATAAACATTGGGTTAACAACATTTAAGAAGATCGTTAACCTAAAGGTTTCAAAACAACACTTACATGTAACGACTAACGATGACTTAACGACTCAGTTAAAATGTATATACATGTAGTGTTTTAATATGTATTTATACACTTTTGAAAGACTTCAATACACTTATCAAAATACTTCTACTTAACAAAAATGCTTACAATTACATTCTCGTTCAGTTTCATCAACAATTCTACTCGTATGCACCCGTATTCGTACTCGTACAATACACAGCTTTTAGATGTATGTACTATTGGTATATACACTCCAATGATCAGCTCTTAGCAGCCCATGTGAGTCACCTAACACATGTGGGAACCATCATTTGGCAACTAGCATGAAATATCTCATAAGATTACAAAAATATGAGTAATCATTCATGACTTATTTACATGAAAACAAAATTACATATCCTTTATATCTAATCCATACACCAACGACCAAAAACACCTACAAACACTTTCATTCTTCAATTTTCTTCATCTAATTGAACTCTCTCAAGTTCTATCTTCAAGTTCTAAGTGTTCTTCATAAATTCCAAAAGTTCTAGTTTCATAAAATCAAGGATACTTTCAAGTTTGCTAGCTCACTTCCAATCTTGTAAGGTGATCATCCAACCTCAAGAAATCTTTGTTTCTTAAAGTAGGTTATCATTCTAATACAAGGTAATAATCATATTCAAACTTTGGTTCAATTTCTATAACTATAACAATCTTATTTCAAGTGATGATCTTACTTGAACTTGTTTTCGTGTCATGATTTTGCTTCAAGAACTTTGAGCCATCCAAGGATCCATTGAAGCTAGATCCATTTTTCTCTTTTCCAGTAGGTTCATCCAAGGAACTTAAGGTAGTAATGATGTTCATAACATCATTCGATTCATACATATAAAGCTATCTTATTCGAAGGTTTAAACTTGTAATCACTAGAACATAGTTTAGTTAATTCTAAACTTGTTCGCAAACAAAAGTTAATCCTTCTAACTTGACTTTTAAAATCAACTAAACACATGTTCTATATCTATATGATATGCTAACTTAATGATTTAAAACCTGGAAACACGAAAAATACCGTAAAACCGGATTTACGCCGTCGTAGTAACATCGCGGGCTGTTTTGGGTTAGTTAATTAAAAACTATGATAAACTTTGATTTAAAAGTTGTTATTCTGAGAAAATGATTTTTATTATGAACATGAAACTATATCCAAAAATTATGGTTAAACTCAAAGTGGAAGTATGTTTTCTAAAATAGTCATCTAGACGTCGTTCTTTCGACTGAAATGACTACCTTTACAAAAATGACTTGTAACTTATTTTTCTGACTAGAAACCTATACTTTTTTTGTTTAGATTCATAAAATAGAGTTCAATATGAAACCATAGCAATTTGATTCACTCAAAACGGATTTAAAATGAAGAAGTTATGGGTAAAACAAGATTGGATAATTTTTCTCATTTTAGCTACGTGAAAATTGGTAACAAATCTATTCCAACCATAACTTAATCAACTTGTATTATATATTATGTAATCTTGAGATACCATAGACACGTATACAATGTTTCGACCTATCATGTCGACACATCTATATATATTTCGGAACAACCATAGACACTCTATATGTGAATGTTGGAGTTAGCTATACAGGGTTGAGGTTGATTCCAAAATATATATAGTTTGAGTTGTGATCAATACTGAGATACGTATACACTGGGTCGTGGATTGATTCAAGATAATATTTATCGATTTATTTCTGTACATCTAACTGTGGACAACTAGTTGTAGGTTACTAACGAGGACAGCTGACTTAATAAACTTAAAACATCAAAATATATTAAAAGTGTTGTAAATATATTTTGAACATACTTTAATATATATGTATATATTGTTATAGGTTCGTGAATCAACCAGTGGCCAAGTCTTACTTCCCGACGAAGTAAAAATCTGTGAAAGTGAGTTATAGTCCCACTTTTAAAATCTAATATTTTTGGGATGAGAATACATGCAGGTTTTATAAATGATTTACAAAATAGACACAAGTACGTGAAACTAAATTCTATGGTTGAATTATCGAAATCGAATATGCCCCTTTTTATTAAGTCTGGTAATCTAAGAATTAGGGAACAGACACCCTAATTGACGCGAATCCTAAAGATAGATCTATCGGGCCCAACAAGCCCCATCCAAAGTACCGGATGCTTTAGTACTTCGAAATTTATATCATATCCGAAGGGTGTCCCGGAATGATGGGGATATTCTTATATATGCATCTTGTTAATGTCGGTTACCAGGTGTTCACCATATGAATGATTTTTATCTCTATGTATGGGATGTGTATTGAAATATGAAATCTTGTGGTCTATTATTATGATTTGATATATATAGGTTAAACCTATAACTCACCAACATTTTTGTTGACGTTTTAAGCATGTTTATTCTCAGGTGATTATTAAGAGCTTCCGCTGTTGCATACTTAAATAAGGACAAGATTTGGAGTCCATGCTTGTATGATATTGTGTAAAAACTGCATTCAAGAAACTTATTTTTTTGTAACATATTTGTATTGTAAATCATTATATAATGGTCGTGTGTAAACAGGATATTTTAGATTATCATTATTTGATAATCTACGTAAAGCTTTTTAAACCTTTATTGATGAAATAAAGGTTATGGTTTGTTTAAAAATGAATGCAGTCTTTGAAAAATGTCTCATATAGAGGTCAAAACCTCGCAACGAAATCAATTAATATGGAACGTTTTTAATCAATAAGAACGGGACATTTCACCAGGAGCTGCACCAATAGCTCGTGCTCCTTACAGACTCGCACCCAGCGAGATGAAAGAACTGCAAAGCCAATTACAAGAACTTTTAGAGCGTGGTTTCATTCGACCAAGCACATCACCGTGGGGAGCTCCTGTTTTGTTTGTCAAGAAGAAAGATGGTACATTCAGGTTGTGTATCGACTACCGAGAGTTGAACAAACTTACCATCAAGAACCGCTACCCACTACCGAGAATCGACGACTTATTTGATCAACTACAAGGCTCGTCTGTTTATTCAAAGATTGACTTACGTTCCGGGTATCATCAAATGCGGGTGAAAGAAGATGATATTCCAAAGACTGCTTTTAGAACACGTTACGGTCATTACGAGTTTATGGTCATGCCGTTTGGTTTAACTAATGCACCAGCTGTGTTCATGGACCTTATGAACCGAGTGTGTGGACCATACCTTGACAAGTTTGTCATTGTTTTCATTGATGACATACTTATTTACTCAAAGAATGACCAAGAACACGGTGAACATTTGAGAAAGGTGTTAGAAGTATTGAGGAAGGAAGAATTGTACGCTAAGTTTTCAAAGTGTGCATTTTGGTTGGAAGAAGTTCAATTCCTCGGTCACATAGTGAACAAAGAAGGTATTAAGGTGGATCCGGCAAAGATAGAAACTGTTGAAAAGTGGGAAACCCCGAAAACTCCGAAACACATACGCCAGTTTTTAGGACTAGCTGGTTACTACAGAAGGTTCATCCAAGACTTTTCCAGAATAGCAAAACCCTTGACTGCATTAACGCATAAAGGGAAGAAATTTGAATGGAATGATGAACAAGAGAAAGCGTTTCAGTTATTGAAGAAAAAGCTAACTACGGCACCTATATTGTCATTGCCTGAAGGGAATGATGATTTTGTGATTTATTGTGATGCATCAAAGCAAGGTCTCGGTTGTGTATTAATGCAACGAACGAAGGTGATTGCTTATGCATCTAGACAATTGAAGATTCACGAACAAAATTATACGACGCATGATTTGGAATTAGGCGCGGTTGTTTTTGCATTAAAGACTTGGAGGCACTACTTATATGGGGTCAAAAGTATTATATATACCGACCACAAAAGTCTTCAACACATATTTAATCAGAAACAACTGAATATGAGGCAGCGTAGGTGGATTGAATTATTGAATGATTACGACTTTGAGATTCGTTACCACCCGGGGAAGGCAAATGTGGTAGCCGATGCCTTGAGCAGGAAGGACAGAGAACCCATTCGAGTAAAATCTATGAATATAATGATTCATAATAACATTACTACTCAAATAAAGGAGGCGCAACAAGGAGTTTTAAAAGAGGGAAATTTAAAGGATGAAATACCCAAAGGATCGGAGAAGCATCTTAATATTCGGGAAGACGGAACCCGGTATAGGGCTGAAAGGATTTGGGTACCAAAATTTGGAGATATGAGAGAAATGGTACTTAGAGAAGCTCATAAAACCAGATACTCAATACATCCTGGAACGGGGAAGATGTACAAGGATCTCAAGAAACATTTTTGGTGGCCGGGTATGAAAGCCGATGTTGCTAAATACGTAGGAGAATGTTTGACGTGTTCTAAGGTCAAAGCTGAGCATCAGAAACCATCAGGTCTACTTCAACAACCCAAAATCCCGGAATGGAAATGGGAAAACATTACCATGGATTTCATCACTAAATTGCCAAGGACTGCAAGTGGTTTTGATACTATTTGGGTAATAGTTGATCGTCTCACCAAATCAGCACACTTCCTACCAATAAGAGAAGATGACAAGATGGAGAAGTTAGCACGACTGTATTTGAAGGAAGTCGTCTCCAGACATGGAATACCAATCTCTATTATCTCTGATAGGGATGGCAGATTTATTTCAAGATTCTGGCAGACATTACAGCAAGCATTAGGAACTCGTCTAGACATGAGTACTGCCTATCATCCACAAACTGATGGGCAGAGCGAAAGGACGATACAAACGCTTGAAGACATGCTACGAGCATGTGTTATTGATTTCGGAAACAGTTGGGATCGACATCTACCGTTAGCAGAATTTTCCTACAACAACAGCTACCATTCAAGCATTGAGATGGCGCCGTTTGAAGCACTTTATGGTAGAAAGTGCAGGTCTCCGATTTGTTGGAGTGAAGTGGGGGATAGACAGATTACGGGTCCGGAGATTATACAAGAAACTACCGAGAAGATCATCCAAATTCAACAACGGTTGAAAACCGCCCAAAGTCGACAAAAGAGCTACGCTGACATTAAAAGAAAAGATATAGAATTTGAAATTGGAGAGATGGTCATGCTTAAAGTTGCACCTTGGAAAGGCGTTGTTCGATTTGGTAAACGAGGGAAATTAAATCCAAGGTATATTGGACCATTCAAGATTATTGATCGTGTCGGACCAGTAGCTTACCGACTAGAGTTACCTCAACAACTCGCTGCTGTACATAACACTTTCCACGTCTCGAATTTAAAGAAATGTTTTGCTAAAGAAGATCTCACTATTCCGTTAGATGAAATCCAAATCAACGAAAAACTTCAATTCATCGAAGAACCCGTCGAAATAATGGATCGTGAGGTTAAAAGACTTAAGCAAAACAAGATACCAATTGTTAAGGTTCGATGGAATGCTCGTAGAGGACCCGAGTTCACCTGGGAGCGTGAAGATCAGATGAAGAAGAAATACCAGCATCTATTTCCAGAAGATTCGTCAACACCTTCAACAGCTTAAAATTTCGGGACGAAATTTATTTAACGGGTAGGTACTGTAGTGACCCGAACTTTTCCATGTTTATATATATTAATTGAGATTGATATTTACATGATTAAATGTTTCCAACATGTTAAGCAATCAAACTTGTTAAGATTTGATTAATTGAAATATGTTTCATATAGACAATTGACCACCCAAGTTGATCGGTGATTCACGAACGTTAAAACTTGTAAAAACTATATGATGACATATATATGGATATATATATATAGTTAACATGATACTATGATAAGAAAACATATCATAAAGTATATTAACAATGAACTACATATGTAAAAACAAGACTACTAACTTAATGATTTTTAAACGAGACATATATGTAACGATTATCGTTGTAAAGACATTTAATGTATATATATCATATTAAGAGATATTCATACATGATAATATCATGATAATATAATAATTTAAAATCTCATTTGATATTATAAACATTGGGTTAACAACATTTAACAAGATCGTTAACCTAAAGGTTTCAAAACAACACTTACATGTAACGACTAACGATGACTTAACGACTCAGTTAAAATGTATATACATGTAGTGTTTTAATATGTATTTATACACTTTTGAAAGACTTCAATACACTTATCAAAATACTTCTACTTAACAAAAATGCTTACAATTACATCCTCGTTCAGTTTCATCAACAATTCTACTCGTATGCACCCGTATTCGTACTCGTACAATACACAGCTTTTAGATGTATGTACTATTGGTATATACACTCCAATGATCAGCTCTTAGCAGCCCATGTGAGTCACCTAACACATGTGGGAACCATCATTTGGCAACTAGCATGAAATATCTCATAAAATTACAAAAATATGAGTAATCATTCATGACTTATTTACATGAAAACAAAATTACATATCCTTTATATCTAATCCATACACCAACGACCAAAAACACCTACAAACACTTTCATTCTTCAATTTTCTTCATCTAATTGATCTCTCTCAAGTTCTATCTTCAAGTTCTAAGTGTTCTTCATAAATTCCAAAAGTTCTAGTTTCATAAAATCAAGAATACTTTCAAGTTTGCTAGTTCACTTCCAATCTTGTAAGGTGATCATACAACCTCAAGAAATCTTTGTTTCTTACAGTAGGTTATCATTCTAATACAAGGTAATAATCATATTCAAACTTTGGTTCAATTTCTATAACTATAACAATCTTATTTCAAGTGATGATCTTACTTGAACTTGTTTTCGTGTCATGATTCTGCTTCAAGAACTTCGAGCCATCCAAGGATCCATTGAAGCTAGATCTATTTTTCTCTTTTCCAGTAGGTTTATCCAAGGAAATTAAGGTAGTAATGATGTTCATAACATCATTCGATTCATACATATAAAGCTATCTTATTCGAAGGTTTAAACTTGTAATCACTAGAACATAGTTTAGTTAATTCTAAACTTGTTCGCAAACAAAAGTTAATCCTTCTAACTTGACTTTTAAAATCAACTAAACACATGTTCTATATCTATATGATATGCTAACTTAATGATTTAAAACCTGGAAACACGAAAAACACCGTAAAACCGGATTTACGCCGTCGTAGTAACACCGCGGGCTGTTTTGGGTTAGTTAATTAAAAACTATGATAAACTTTGATTTAAAAGTTGTTATTCTGAGAAAATGATTTTTATTATGAACATGAAACTATATCCAAAAATTATGGTTAAACTCAAAGTGGAAGTATGTTTTCTAAAATGGTCATCTAGACGTCGTTCTTTCGACTGAAATGACTACCTTTACAAAAACGACTTGTAACTTATTTTTCCGACTATAAACCTATACTTTTTCTGTTTAGATTCATAAAATAGAGTTCAATATGAAACCATAGCAATTTGATTCACTCAAAACGGATTTAAAATGAAGAAGTTATGGGTAAAACAAGATTGGATAATTTTTCTCATTTTAGCTACGTGAAAATTGGTAACAAATCTATTCCAACCATAACTTAATCAACTTGTATTGTATATTATGTAATCTTGAGATACCATAGACACGTATACAATGTTTCGACCTATCATGTCGACACATCTATATATATTTCGGAACAACCATAGACACTCTATATGTGAATGTTGGAGTTAGCTATACAGGGTTGAGGTTGATTCCAAAATATATATAGTTTGAGTTGTGATCAATACTGAGATACGTATACACTGGGTCGTGGATTGATTCAAGATAATATTTATCGATTTATTTCTGTACATCTAACTGTGGACAACTAGTTACAGGTTACTAACGAGGACAGCTGACTTAATAAACTTAAAACTTCAAAATATATTAAAAGTGTTGTAAATATATTTTGAACATACTTTAATATATATGTATATATTGTTATAGGTTCGTGAATCAACAGTGGCCAAGTCTTACTTCCCGACGAAGTAAAAATCTGTGAAAGTGAGTTATAGTCCCACTTTTAAAATCTAATATTTTTGGGATGAGAATACATGCAGGTTTTATAAATGATTTACAAAATAGACACAAGTACGTGAAACTACATTCTATGGTTGAATTATCGAAATCGAATATGCCCCTTTTTATTAAGTCTGGTAATCTAAGAATTAGGGAACAGACACCCTAATTGACGCGAATCCTAAAGATAGATCTATTGGGCCTAACAAACCCCATCCAAAGTACCGGATGCTTTAGTACTTCGAAATTTATATCATATCCGAAGGGTGTCCCGGAATGATGGGGATATTCTTATATATGCATCTTGTTATTGTCGGTTACCAGGTGTTCACCATATGAATGATTTTTATCTCTATGTATGGGATGTGTATTGAAATATGAAATCTTGTGGTCTATTGTTACGATTTGATATATATAGGTTAAACCTATAACTCACCAACATTTTTGTTGACGTTTAAAGCATGTTTATTCTCAGGTGAATATTAAGAGCTTCCGCTGTTGCATACTAAAATAAGGACAAGATTTGGAGTCCATGTTTGTATGATATTGTGTAAAAACTGCATTCAAGAAACTGATTTCGATGTAACATATTTGTATTGTAAACCATTATGTAATGGTCGTATGTAAACAGGATATTTTAGATTATCATTATTTGATAATCTACGTAAAGCTTTTTAAACCTTTATTTATGAAATAAAGGTTATGGTTTGTTTTAAAAATGAATGCAGTCTTTGAAAAACGTCTCATATAGAGGTCAAAACCTCGCAACGAAATCAATTAATATGGAACGTTTTTAATCAATAAGAACGGGACATTTCAGTATAGTCCTATTGCTCAAGTCCGACTCATAAATTTAGCAAAATTTAGCAAAAGTCAACAAAAGTCAACGCAAGTCAAAGTAAGTCAAATGTAAGTCAAACGCAAGTCAAACACAGTCAACATGGTTAACACAAGTCAACAACCGCATAAAATTACACAAGTTGGTCAAATAGTCAAACATAGGTTAAACTTAAGTTACTCATTTTTACCTAGAAACATTTATATTATATACATATATGTATTTTCTAGTATTTTTCAGCTGATTTCGGGTCCCACCAAATTAGATATAATACCTTAGGTCGCGACCATTGAAAAGTATGTCATCCCACCTTTCTATAGACAGTTTATTTGACAAAAACGGAGTTACGGTTTTAAAGTTATGACCTCGCGAAAACAGTCTCCCGAAACATAAAATGCTGATAAAATTTTTGGTCCGAGTGTTCAAAATTCATCAGCGATTGCCCATTTTCTCGCTTGTCTTATACCTGTTTAAACTCAGTAATATTATACAAATAATGTATCGTTTTAAAGCTTGTCGCAAATACTTTCAATAACAAATAATAGTTTTTATCTAAACTTAACTGATTTCAACTTACGAGTCCTCAAAGTAGGCCCGAGAGTCATTTTGACAATTTTGTTAAAATACTAAAATTTTCGGTTGACGATTCAAATTTGAATCCGGCTGACCTGACTTTTCCGAATTTTTGTCACAGCTCAAAAATGACATTTTAGATGTGTTGGTGACTTTCGTTTTCCAAAATTATGCATATGGGTCAATTTATGCACGTTTGACCCGAATGAGTCATAAAACTTTCTTTAAACTAAATTTGACCCAAACTCATTTTTAAAGCACCAAAACTTGCAAACATATTTAAATCAATATACGGGATGTGTTACATACTTTTGGTTCTCAAAATTTTGCATATGGGTCAAAGTAGGCTCGTATGGCCCAAATGAGTCATAAATACCCATTTTGACCAAAACTCGGCAAAACTCATTTTTAAAACATTATAATCTTAAAACTTACTTAAATCAATATATGTGACGTGTCCACGGTGCCCGTTACCCATTTTGACACTTTAAACCCATTTGGTCAACAAAGTCAACTGCACATCATTTTTAGTTTAAAAAAATGCAGTCAACTTCTGGAATTTTTATAAAAATAAGTACAGGTCCGTTTGACTTGAAATACGCGTCAAAATCTCCGTAATTTAGTCGACTATAATATATCCAAAGCACAACCTCTAACTCCAAAAAGAATGATCGCAGTGACTGAAAATGTACCAGGCTCTACATGCTGAAACGTTTCAGCACTTTTACCTAAAATATATAAACTTTGAAAAATCATATCAAATCCAAAAAGTATCCAAATGACGCGTTTCTGGAGTCTAAACTTATTAATTTTTCGATACGCACGCAACCGTGAACCCAGAAATTTGAGATCGGGTCGCACGCATCACGAGGCAACTTTTCTGTTCGGTTTTACATAATATAAATTTGTAACTTTGATTTGGCCATAGATTTTGACTCGTTTATCGGAATTTGACAATATCTAAATGAAAACCAAATATTTTTTCGCAAGGAATACAACTATGTACCTCTCAAGACCTGAATATATAACATACTTTTCCAGATTCTCAGTTTCAATTACGAATTCTTTTTAAACCGAAATCAATTTTTAAGCAACAAAATCACAAACCTTTAATTAATCATAACAAGGGCTTTACATATCCGATTATCATGAATCTTAAGTCTATCTTGGGTGTTTTTCAATTATCTATACATCTAACATCAGTTCATAAACTCAATCATAAAGCATTCATCTCAGAAAATTCGGATTCATAGCAAGATCACATGAAAACTTCAATTTAACATATCATGAGCATACGATAACGAAATCAATTGATTCTTGAGCCTAAAATTAATAGTTTTTCAATAGTAATCCATCTACATACTTATATTTACAGATAACAAAATCAAAATTCCAGAAACATGGCAAAACAATTCGGATTTCATGTAATATCATGTTAAACTTCAATTAATCATACCGGAAGCAATTCTAAACGAAATCAAGTGATTCTTGAGCCTAAAATTAATAGTTTTTCACAAGGATTTCATTTATAAGTATTTCATAAACTGAAAATATCATGTTCATATCAGTAACATACTATTCAAATTCGTGATTCATCAACAAGTCAACAAATGATCAAATTAACGAACAATATCATGCATACATACAAGGACTTGAGCACTAGACACTATATCTACCCTAATATGTAACAAAATATGAAAACTATAAAATTGGAGTTTTTAAAACTTACTCAAATCAAGAAATTGTTGGTATGGATGTGTAGAGCTTGATGAGAGGAATCCGAATATGTAAACAATTTTATGATCCATCAAGTTTTTAGGGTGTTCTTGAGTAATAAAAGCTTGATGATGATGATGAATAGTAGTGGGTGTTAAGAATATGTACGTATGTATTTTTGATGAAATGAAATTAGGGTTATAAATAGATAGATATGTCACGGGTATATATCTATCTCAATAATAGATATCACGGATGTAATAATAAATATACACGGGTATTATTGTGTAGTCACGGGTATAATTAAATTTTTTTATCCGTTAGCTAACACCCAATGTATTTTATGTTAATATGATTCAATGATTGGTTTATTTTTTTTTAAAAAAAAATAAATAAATAAATCTATATTGTTTGAAATCTTTTAAACTCTTGACGTCATACCTAGTTTGTGTGTTTCATAAAATACTTATTTACTTTATTTAACATTAAATAAATATTTGTCCTTTATTTAAACATGAATGTTTAAACTTATTTTTTTTTTCAAGTTTAATTTAAGAATATCCTAATTATTTAAAATGATTTTTAAAACTTAATTATTACATAAAATAATACTTAAAATAAATATTCATATGTTTCGTTGTCTGAAAAGTTATTTTATTTTATTATTATTTTATTTATTTATTATTTTATTTTTATTCTGGTTACACTAATTGTAGTGTTTTATTTAACACCTATAAAACTTATGTAATAATATATATATTGTTTTAAAAAAAAAATTAGCGTGGAAAAACGTTGAATTTAAGAGACAGTTGTTAAGTTTTTAACGGAAAAAGTCGGGTTGTTACAGTATAATTTTGGCCGAATTTAAGGGGTTCCAAATGGGGTTTGGAGCTTCAAGTTTGGCCAAGTTTTGTTGTTGTTATGGTTCACAATCAAGCCTTGACCTTGTGGTTGGATTTGTGTGTGATTTGGTTGATTATTCATTCTTATGGTTTGTAATAATTATTCATTCATTTTGGTTTGTAATAAGTTGTAATTAACTTTGTAATTTCTTGATGAAATTTATTCTATTTGGTTTGTAAAATAGATTAGGTTGTAATTTCCTTTTCTAGAAAAAAATGTATTAGGTTATATATTTTTTTTTGTAAAAGAAGTGAAGATTCAAGAAGATTACAAGATGGAGCATAAGGATGCAAGAGCTAGTGGGAGATTTGTTAATCTCTTACTTTTGTAATTTTAACCCTTTAGGTAACACTTGTTTTGGCTAAACAAGTGTTCACCACCATGGCTTGATTGTGGACTTTTCTTTTCCATGCTTGTATGATTGTTGTGTATATGTTTGGTTGATACAAAATCTCTTGAAACAACTTGCAAAAATGACATTATAATTGGTTATAATTATAACAACATGACACTAATAAATGGTTATTAGGTACTAGATGAAAATGTAAATAAAATGATTTATTTAAAAGGTAATGAATTGGTAATTGGTTTACTAAAAAGATATGAAATAAGTTTTTCATAAAACACTACACACCAAATGCATGTTGGTGTATAGCATTTTGTTTTCTAAAACTAGAATGTAGAAAACATAAAATTCCTTTAACTAATACAAGGTAAACAAGTTAAACGCCATCCTTTTGTGGAAACACTTAGACATATTAGGAATCTCTTGATGGGATAAAGGTCACCTAACCGTCATGAGTGAACTAATATGAATAAGGTACACTTCGCATACATGTGGGATAAAGGTCACCTAACCACTTGTATGTTAAGTCTGCATGTTTACACAAGTAGGACGACTTGATTTGGGAATCATGAACTTAGGGTCACCGAAGCATGAGGAACAAATAGGCGTTGATGGGATTAATATGCCATGCAAAAGGATTGCATGATCCCATAAAATTAGAAGTTGCAAAAGGATTGCAATTGTCATTATGACTACCTAGCTAAATCAAATGACGGGATAAAGGTCACCTAACCAAAATTTGATTTACCGATGGATTCTAATATTTAATAAAACAAATTAAAAGGGTATTGTTTATTAAATCTAAAATCGATACTTAAAATGAACTTTGTTGAATTTTGTAGATGGCTGCTAATAACAACAACAACATGCAAAACGCACCACTTAACATGAACAACCTATCGTTACGGTCTCTCCTCGAGAAAGACAAACTCAACCATACCAACTTTATGGATTGGTTCCGCAATCTTCGGATTGTCCTCAAACAAGAGGATAAAGCGTATGTACTTGAGGACCCCATTCCCGATCAACCGGATGAGAATGATGTGGAAGCAATGGCCTCTTATGATAAGTATTGCCACGACTCCCTTCACGTCTCATGCTTAATGCTTGGGACTATGATACCCGAACTCCAAAAGGATTTCGAGCATCATAGTGCATACGACATGATAACGCAATTGAAGGAGATGTTCCTCCAACAAGCGCGTGTCGAGCGTTTCGAAACGGTTCGGGCGCTACATGCTTGTCGTATGGACGATACCCAATCGGTTTCATCTTATGTACTTAAGATGAAAAGCCTTATCGATCGTGCTAACCGTCTTAACCTAAACATATCAAATGAGTTAGCCACCGATCTTATCCTTAACTCCCTATCAAAAAGGTTTGATCAATTTGTAATTAATTACAATATGAATGGGATGGATAAGAGCATAGGTGAGCTTCACGGTATGCTTAGAACGGCGGAAACTAGCATGGGTAAAAGGGCTTTACCCGTGTTAGCAATCGATCAAGGTGGGTCAAAAGGTAACACCTCTAAGCCAAAGGTGGCCAAGAGAAAAGGACCCGCCCATCAAGGCAAAGGGAAAGGGAAGATGGTTACCCCAACCATCAACAAGGCTAAGAAGCAAAAGGTAGCCGAGAAGGCAAACCCCAAAGAAGACCCATGTTTCGGTTGCGGTGAGATGGGTCATTGGAAACGAAACTGTCCGGTCTATCTTAAGGAGTTGAAGGACAAGAGGGATGCAGGGCAAACCTCAGGTAATATATATATGGTATATATAGAGCTTAGTATTACTTCTTCTAATACATGGGTATTAGACACGGGATGTGGAACTCATATTTGCAATTCTTTGCAGGGGTTCAAAAGAAGTGATCATAAGGCGGGAACATCAAGTCTCTATATGGGCAATGGTGCAAAGGTGCATATTAAAGCTCAAGGAGATTTTATTTTGAAGCTTCCAAGCGGATTGGAACTTATTTTAGAAAATGTTTTGTATGCTCCGGATTTGTGTAGAAACATTATTTCTATTTCTCGCTTAAAACAATGTGGTTACGTTGTTAATTTTATTGATGATGATATTCATGTTTCTAAAGATAATGTATTCTATTTCAAGGCTTCGCCTTCAAATGGAATTTATGAATTGGTTCATGATGACACATCATCGAGCTCTATATACCATACTAGCACCAAGAAACTCAAAAAGGATTTGAGTGATTCCTATTTATGGCATTGTCGCCTTGGTCATATAAACAAGAACCGAATGCATACACTTCAAAAGAATGGACTTTTGAAATCAAATGAAATGGATTCGTTTGATGTATGTGAATCTTGTTTACAAGGCAAGATGACTAAAGCACCTTTCAAAGGGACTTATGAAAGGGCCAAAGATTTATTGGGATTAATACATTCGGATGTATGTGGACCCTTTAAACCCATGACTAGGAATGGTGAAAGATACTTTGTTACTTTCATTGATGACTTTAGTCGTTTCGGTTATGTCTACTTATTAAGACACAAGGACGAAACGTTCGAAGCATTCAAAGAATATCAAAACGAAGTACAAAATCAACTCAATAGGACAATTAAGGTACTTCGTACCGATAGAGGAGGTGAATACCTAAGCGATGCCTTCCAAGATCATCTTAGGAGTTGTGGGATTATCTCACAACTTACTCCACCCGGAACACCCCAACTTAATGGAGTTTCCGAAAGGAGGAACAGAACCCTAATGGATATGGTTCGATCTATGATGGCAAGAAGCTCGTTACCTCTATCATTTTGGGGTTATTGCCTAAGCTCCGCGGCTCGTATTTTAAATATGGCCCCAACCAAGAAAGTGGAACGAACTCCTCATGAGATGTGGTTTGGAAAACCTCCTTCTCTTTCATACTTAAAAGTATGGGGATGTGAAGCTTATCCTAAGCGTTATGTAGCTAATAAGCTACATGCTCGATCCACAAAGTGTATCTTCATAGGATATCCTAAAGATGACATGGGATATTACTTCTATGATCCATCCGAGCAAACGGTATTTGTTGCTCGAAAAGCGGAATTCCTTGAGACCAAGTTCCTTATGGAAGGTGATGGTGAAAGGAAGATAGATCTTGTAGAGGTACAAGATCAAGCCGATGATACACAATTGGTTGGCACTAGTACTCAACATGAGAATGTTGAAAATGATCAAGTGGATGATCAAGATACACAAGACGTTCGAAGATCTAGTAGGTTTAGTAATCCTCCCGAGAGATATGGGTTTCTCGTGGATGGTTGCTATACGGTTGATTTGGATGAACCGACAAACTACAAAGATGCTTTATCAAGGATTGATAAAGATAAATGGCAGGAAGCCATGAACGCCGAGATGCAATCCATGTATGAAAATCAAGTTTGGGAACTTGTTGAGCAACCTCCTAGCTCTAAGCTAGTTGATTGCAAATGGCTTTTCAAGAAGAAAACCGACATACATGGAAACTTGGATACATACAAAGCTAGACTTGTAGCAAAGGGTTTCGCTCAAACTCAAGGGGTTGACTATGATGAAACTTTCTCGCCTGTAGCAATGCTAAAGTCTATTAGGATATTATTTGCCATTGCTGCTCACTATGACTATGAAATATGGCAAATGGATGTCAAAACCGCTTTCCTAAATGGATATCTTGAGGAAGATGTCTATATGGTACAGCCCGAAGGTTTTGTTGATCCGAAAAATCCTAAAAAGGTATGCAAGTTAAAAAAATCAATCTACGGATTGAAACAAGCATCTAGAATGTGGAATTATCGTTTTAATGAGGAGGCAAAGAAATTTGGCTTCATTAAAAATGGTGATGAAGCTTGTGTATACAAGAAAGCTAGTGGGAGCTCTATTATGCTCCTTGTGCTATATGTGGATGATATATTATTGTTTGGGAATGATATTACCACAATGCAAGAAGTTAAAACTTGGCTAAAGAGTTGCTTCTCCATTAAGGATCTTGGAGAAGCACAATACATATTGGGGATTGGGATCTATAGAAATAGATCCAAGAGATTGATAGGTTTAAGTCAAAGTACATACATTGATAAAATCTTGAAAAGGTTCAAGATGGAAAACTCTAAGAAAGGTTTGGTACCTATTCAAAGAGGAACCGTTCTCAGTTCATCTCAGTGTCCTACCACGAAAGATGAACAAGAGAGAATGAAGAAAGTCCCATACGCATCTGCTATTGGGTCTATCATGTATGCAATGATATGTACTAGACCGGATGTGTCATGCGCTCTAAGCTTGACAAGCAGATACCAGAATAACCCAGGAAACAGTCATTGGATTGCTGTTAAAAGTATATTGAAATACCTTAGGAGGACTAAGGATATGTTTCTAATATATGGGTCTGGTGAGGAGGAACTCACTGTAAAAGGTTACGTGGACGCGAGCTTCCAAACTGACCGAGATGATTCTCGATCACAATTCGGTTATGTCTTCATGTTAAATGGTGGTAAGGTCTCTTGGAAGAGTTCGAAACAGGATGTTGTTGCGTTATCCACTACAGAGTCGGAGTACATTGCCGCCTCACTGGCAGCTCAGGAAGCTGCATGGATGAAGAAATTCATCGACGACTTAGGAGTGGTCCCTTCCATTCAGGACCCTCTTGAGATCTTTTGTGACAACGAGGGTGCGATTGCTCAAATCAAGGAACCTCGTGCTCATCAAAAGACTCGTCACATTGAGCGGAGATTCAACTACATCAGGGATGAGGTTGAAAAGGGAAAGATATGTATTCACAAAGATCAAAATGTAGCGGATCCACTCACGAAGCTTTTACATGGGCAAAAACATGAGGGACATGTTTGTGCATTAGGGCTTCGATATTCTAGTGATTGGAAATGATCTATTTTATGTATTGTAACGGAACGAATTAGTTCAAACTCATTAATATAATTATGGTATTAATTTAATTATGAGTCATGTTCCAATTTTGCATATTTTATCCATGAATAAACTATTATTCTGAATTCCGTAGTTGATCACATTTGTGGGAACAAGTGTGAGGTCTAGACTATTATGAACTTGGATTGGTTAGCATTCAAATGGTGAATGTGGGGCAAGGTTGCAACCAAGGTTCATAGATATTTGTGGGACACAAATATTGGAAGACCCGCTCTCAAGATTTACTATATGGAGCCTTTGTGGTTGATCACATGTAACCTTGAGTAAAGGAGAATATCATTATATCCTCTGACCTGAGACATATATTGAGTTCAGTTATTCACCGAATATTGTGCCTTGATTCTTTCCTTCGCTATTCTGAAATATGGTAGTACATAAGGGAGGCTTCAGGTATGGTACGAAGTGTAGTATCTAGGACGTATGTAGTCAAGATGGAATTTGTCCCTCTTATTCGTTGAGAGTCAGATGTCTAAGGCCTGATAAAGTTAGATATATAAGAGAGTGATCATTCTATGTCTCTTGGATTTGACATGACATCTAGGACAAAAGGATATGTTGAGAGATTCACCTAAATCATATTCGAGATGGGAACTCGAAAGGGATGATGTTATTGAATGGCACTAAGTCATAACATATTAGGGGTGATGGACGGTCGTTAGGTGGTATCCATCACTTGCATTAATTTCTTATGTTTCTCGTGCAAGTGGGAGATTGAAGGTATTTCATATGCCCGAGAGACATATTAAACTAATGTGGCTAACATGTTATGATCCAAGTCGGGTCATACCCAATAACAAGCTTACCGACACCCTATACGTATTTGATCTTTACGGTTGGATCATAAGATAAATACGCGACACTTGAACTTTAGAAAATGGTTTCTAAAATGTATTACTTGATGTGTATATATATAAATTATGGAATAATGTATATATAAAGGATTTAATTATTTATAGGTTAAATAATTAATTATTTTATGTTACATTTTATAAATTGGTTTTATAAAATAAATGTAGACATAAAATAAAATGTGCAAGTATTATTTATAATACTTTTATATAAGTTTTCTTTTATATAAAAACAAAAGGAAATTATATAATTAATGGCATGGGAGGTTGGTGCCTTGCATGAAGGTTGATTGGCCCTTTAATAAAGCCTTTTTGCTTCTACAAATGTACACCAACTAACCAATTCAAAGCTAGCACATTACACACACATCAAACAAGCAAAAGAAAAAAAAAATTCTGCATCTCCCTTTGCTGCTGCTGCCGTAGCCTTTTGAGGTCCAAAGGGTGTTCAAATATTTTTTTTACAAGCTCATTTCAAGTGTAATTAAATCCTAACTAAAGGCTAGGGTGTTGGTGATAAGTTTGGGGTATTACAAGCTTGAGGTTTCAAGTTAGAAACTTGCTAGTTCATCATCTTCATCATCTTCATCTTCATCCATTTATTACCTCCTAACTTGGAGTAGGTATAACCCTCTTACTAGCTCTTTTACTTTGTAAGCATATATTATCTAGACTTGATATTCATATGGGATTCATGTTTAAATGGTTAAACTTTGTAAAGATTGGTTTTAAAATGCTTCCGCTCTATGTTAATAAAATCGACCCTTTTGACATAAACATATATGGATATGAAACTTGGTAATCTTTTGAATCCCAACATTACAGACTTTGCTTATCGTGTCGGAAACGTTAATCATACAAAGATTAAGTTTAAATTTGGTCAAAAATTTTCGGGTCATCACAACAAACCCCATCCAAAGTACCGGATGCTTTAGTACTTTGAAATTTATATCATATCCGAAGAGTGTCCCGGAATGATGGGGATATTCTTATATATGCATCTTGTTAATGTCGGTTACCAGGTGTTCACCATATGAATGATTTTTATCTCTATGTATGGGATGTGTATTGAAATATGAAATCTTGTGGTCTATTGTTACGATTTGATATATATAGGTTAAACCTATAACTCACCAACATTTTTGTTGACGTTTAAAGCATGTTTATTCTCAGGTGAATACTAAGAGCTCCCGCTGTTGCATACTAAAATAAGGACAAGATTTGGAGTCCATGTTTGTATGATATTGTGTAAAAACTGCATTCAAGAAACTGATTTCGATGTAACATATTTATATTGTAAATCATATGTAATGGTCGTGTGTAAACAGGATATTTTAGATTATCATTTAATCTATGTAAAGCTTTTTAAACCTTTATTTATGAAATAAAGGTTATGGTTTGTTTTAAAATGAATGCAGTCTTTGAAAAACGTCTCATATAGAGGCCAAAACCTCGCAACGAAATCAATTAATATGGAACGTTTTTAATCAATAAGAACGGGACATTTCAGTTGGTATCCGAGCGTTGGTCTTAGAGAACCAGAAAATTTGCATTAGTGTGTCTTATCGAGTTTGTTAGGATGCATTAGTGAGTCTGGACTTCGACCGTGTTTTCTTTAAAAATGATTGCTTAACATTTTTGTTGGAAACTATATATTATTAATATGTATATATTATGTGATATATTAATCTCTTAACATGTTTGATATTGTGTGATAGATGTCTACCTCTAGCACAAATCCCATTGACTCACTTAATAATAACGAAGAGTCGAATATATATTGGACTGATTCACAAGTTCCCGAAGAAGAACCGGAAGAAGAATCAGAACCGGAAGAAGAATCAGAACTGGAAGAGGAGGAACCGGAGGAGGAAATAGAACCGGTGGGGGAAATAATAAAACGGTTAAGTAAAAGAAAATTCTCAACCAACCGACCAAGGTTAATTATGGTCAATGGTGTTTCCGCCAAGGAAGCAAAATATTGGGAGGATTACCAATTCTCCGATTGTGACAACCCGGAAATTTCCAACCAAATTTAAACTTTAATCTTTATATGTTTCCGACACGATAAGCAATATTTGTTAAGTTAAATTTCAAGAATTTTAAACTATGTTCATACATTCATTCGACCTCGACCAAGTTCCAACGATTCACGAACCATTAAATGAATATGATTATATATGTATATGTGTATATATATATTATAACTTGAAATGTAAACAAAATATTAGATTAAATACTTTATATGATTGTATCTGTTTCAAAATGTTTATCAATGGAATTAGAAGATAAGATCAAATGATTGAATTATCAGATATATTCAATTATGATTACAAGTCTCTGTTGAAAGGCCCACGTTGATTTGAGAAATCTTTCTATTTTAACAATATTCGGAAAATGGTAAAGTGATTTATAAATAAGAACAAATTGTTAATCATTGAGAACTAGACAAAGGATAGTGGAAGATTGAATCTCATAAAGACTCGATTGATCTATTTAGTTTCAAACGTACAAAAACATTTTCAGTTTAAAAAGAACTTTATTATTAAAACGTATATAACTTTTATAAATATCTAGAACCACTTTTGACAACTCATTACTTAACCAGTATGATAAAGATAACGATATTTATATTTTATTTTATTAAGTATATATAACGATTTAAATTAATATTATATATATTTATACGCGTATTATACGTATTATGTAGTTTTATACTTTTACTATACTTAAACTTTACCTTTACTTTATTTTTACTTTACTTTAACTTTAACTTTAATAATTCACTTTAATAATTCATACTTTAATAATTCACTTTAATAATTCATACTTTAATAATTCACTTTAATAATTTATACTTTAATAATTCACTTTAATAATTCATACTTTAATAATTCACTTTAATAATTCAAAAATCTATTATAAATAGAATTCAATAGGTTTCATTATTTCATAGAAACTTGAAAATATTTTTCTCTAAACTCTCTCAATCGATTTACATATATATATTTACTCCATATTATTTCAAGATATTATTAGTATACATAAATATTACGTCAGAGTACTGTCCGAGTGATTTCGAAATTGTTTTTCGAGTGGGATTGGATTAAGGAAATTATGGGTTATAGCTATGGAGGTGATTGGGTATGGTTCATGGGTATGCTCGTGAGGTCAATATAGTATTTATCATCTCCGTTGCGTTTACGTACCTTTCCTGCAATATTGAATCTCAATATTGATACGTTCGTGAATCCGAGGCCAACCTTGCACTTGTTCAATGACGTTATATGTATTTTTACTACAAAATACAGTATGGTGTTAAAGAAATCTTCCGCTGTGCATTTGCTCATTTTAAAGATATTACTTGGAGTCTTCAATAGCATATTTCGAAGAACGTTGTATTCGAGTCATTGAGTTCATCAAAGATGATTATTAAATCAATTTATAGTTGGATAGTAGATATTATGAAATGGTATGCATGCCTGTCAATTTTCGATGTAAAGAAAGATTGTCTTTTAAAAACGAATGCAATGTTTGTAAAATGTATCATATAGAGGTCAAATACCTCGCAATGTAATCAACTATTGTGAATCGTTTATAATGTATATGAACGGGTCCTTTCAGTTGGTATCAGAGCGGTGGTCTTAGCGAACCAGGTCTGCATTAGTGTGTCTAACTGATAAGTCGTTAGGATGCATTAGTGAGTCTGGACTTCGACCGTGTCTGCATGTCAAAAGTTTTGCTTATCATTTCTAGTCGGAAATCATCTGCTTATCATCCATAGGAAATTATCTACTTATCATTATTAGTCTAGACACGTCTTGCTACATTAATTGCATGAGTAGTGTATAGACAAAATTCATATCTTAGCGTATCTGCTAAATCATATCTTATCGTATATGTTACTTTAAACTTTGCCTGACATATCCCGCAAATTCCTCCGTAATCTATGAAATCTTTTGATCTCTATATATAGATATCCTATGTAAATAGAATACCACCCGATAGCCGAAAAATCATTTTATATCGAAAATCCTTTATCCAATCGTACGAAATGGAATTTGTCATCAGTTCAAGTCACTCGGATTCCGAAATGGAATCTCACTCAAGCTCCGAAAGCAGTGTGACCGGAATGGATCAACCAATCAGTCATCACCTATTCTGGATGAATTGGGGATGGGTTCGTAGCCTCCTCAATCATTGGAAACAAGAAGAAGGTGATCCTTTCCATCCACCACATTGCCCTCTTGGCGAAGAACCTGAAGCACTTACCGGCGAACCTGTTCGAGACACCATTCTCTCTCTCATTTCCAGGGTATCTCGTCACGATTATATACTACATCAAATTCTAGATTTTATTTATCCGCTCGTTCCGACCAACAATCATCCTGGAATAATAGAAGAAGTCAACGAACTTCGCGCTCGGGTAGTGGCTTTGGAGAATATGGTGCAGAGATTACAAACACCAGCAGCAGCACCAGCAGCATAACCAGTACCACCATCATCAACGCCAACAATACCATTACCACCTTCAACCAAAACCGCGTTGTAAACCTCAACTTCACAATCTGTCCCACTAGCATCAACGTCATACGCACCATAGATACCAAAGAGTACCAACAACAATAACTGACGAAGTATTAATTCATAACTTCATTGGAGAAACATTCCGCGGCGATTATATAATCTCTAAAGTCTTAGAGATTATCTAATCTAGCCCTAACCATAAATCAGTTAAGCGAACCAAAATGATAGAAGGAAGAGTAGAAACCCTGACAAAAATGGTGTGTGATTAACAAGTTAAACTTGTTTTACCAACAGCATCAATAGTACCGTCAACGTCACCAGCATCGTCAGTACAGTCAACATCAGAATCAACAATACCTATAATATCACAAACTCCGTCAGTTCAAGAATCACTGTGGACATCATTACGAATCAATAACGTGTATATTGTATCAACAAGTTATGAAGAATTAACTCATTCCCTCTGAAGAAATTATATATATATTTTGAAATAAAAAATAAATCTTTCCGTGCTAAGCTATTGTGTGTGAATCTTAACTACTCGGTTAATTCATATTATAAATATGCAATAATGTACGTCCCTCGCCCGCGACTTAACCATCGTTAACTACAATCTCTGTCTCAATTCAACAAATTCCAATTCCTAATAAATCAAGTATATATTTGATTTTACACTTCATCATTGATGTAACCGAAACTTTTCAGATAACATCATTCGTACTTTGCGAAGTTCACAAGAATTTAACGAAAACCAACATCACATCTCAACAAATAACGAAGTATTGATTCATAATTTCAATATTATTGAAGAAATACTTATGTAACCTCTAAAGCCTTCAAGGAATTATTCAATTCTAGTTCCAACCTTAAAATCGAATGAGTTTAATTTAGTATTAACTCATTAAAATCTATGTTACATCTGAGGAGAATATATACATATATATTTTCATAAAGACTGTAATAAAATTCTTATGTACAAAATATTAATTGTGAAAATTTTTTAACGGGTAGGTAATACCCGAGAGATATATATAAATTCACAATTAATATGTTACATTCTTCGAATCAGATTAAGCAAATTATCAATTATACTTCCTACTTTCACAATAATATACATTCTTTCATAGAAATTAAAACAACCATACTCATTCAAACCCAATTACATATTCTGATTTTAAAATCTCAGAATTTAATTCGAGATATAATCGGTACCATCACTTTTAGATTCCTACATCTTTCAAAGCTATACTTTGACTTCAAAAGTGTGTTAGAACATCAAATGTATATTAACGATTACAATCTGTGTTCAAAACCCTTCAAAATTCCTGAAGACACTTCAAATAATAAACAATCGAGATAATGATCCAACCACATATTAACCACAGTCTTGCATCTGAAAAGCTCTCGAAACCAGAGTCATAATTTAACACGTATCCGTGTCAGACCCTTTGGCATTTATTAGCAAAAATAACTTTGCGATTCCTTTTCAAATTAGTCAGTTTTGTCACAGCTTTAGCAAGTCAACTTCGACTTTTCAGTTGAAACAGTCTTATTATAACCTTGATATAGACGTTGCCGTCATCGTTACCGGAGAACCTTTTATGTCTAACCACATTAAAAATAAACTTACCAACAACTTCACTGATCTTTGACTTTCCGAAAAGTCATTATATTTATCGAAACCCCATCATTTACTCATCCGCATCTTGTAACAAGAATTGTCATGCCAATTACCGGGAATCAGCAATTAGTATTTTGAAATCTTGCAGCATGTCTCTGCCAACAGTTATAGGTGTATATATAACGTCTATCTCCTAGACTTATATACTTTGAATGTGAAGTTTCTGAAAAACACCCTAAACTGTGAACTAGTTCTCCGAAGTTTGGAAAATGCTGATGAAGCAGCAAAAACTGTAAACGACCTTAACAGTCAAAAGTTTGATAATAAAGGATAGTGTGTTGGAAAAGCTTAGAAAAAGAGAAGGTTTGGAACTGGAAAACGGATTAAGCAAACCATGAAGGAGGCTATGGACAAATCACAAAGACTAAACCTGCCTTCAAAGAATCCAAATGATTCAGTGTCTGCTGAAATTATTATCAAATACCTTACTCCTGACTCTAAACCCTTGTGAATAATATTCTTCATCATCCTCTGATCTTAGATATTCTAAAATATCATCATATCTTTCATTATAAATATCCTCCATATTTCTGAAGATATTTTCTTACCTATTCTTATCTGGAATCATTTATCTCTTTGCGCTATCTGTATTATATCAAAAAGGAAACTGTTTAGTTCCTATACTCTGTAAACCTTTGAGTTTAAAATATGAATGTTTTTGAAGTAGTGTTGGAAACTGAAGCATGAGTTAGTATAATATAATGACACTTGATCAATGTGATTATATTACAGTAATTCATGCTGAGTTTCTAAATGGAACGTGATGATTCACAGATCATAACATCATCATGTGCCATGTATACGACTCTTGTATTCTATTTAACCTCTAAAATATCAAGAAAATATTTCTTGATGATTCGGCCTTTTCCAAGGTATTCTAGTAATTTGACAAGTCAAGATCGTGCCATCACAATTTCCTTCCTAGAACATTAACATTGTTCATTCCGAAATTCATATCTGTGAATTCTGGACCATTACAAGCGGTGCTTAATCGCAAGAAGAAGAAACGAAAGGACAAAACTCCGAAATAGAAATTGGGGTATAAATTGCAGTAAATAAAAGAGAGCATTAACTGTGGATGACAATGATTATAGAAGATAGAAACAGAGACTTTGAAATATAAGGGAAGATATAAAGCCCAACGACAAACCAAAAATTATAAACCATATATATCGATGCATATAGCAATATAAAGATACGGGAGAACTAGAAACACTATAAACCCAAGAGTATAGTAGAAGTAAATAGATTCTTCCGGCGGTAGATGAAAAAGAAGAATGACCGATATGAAAGTTATAAGTATATCGAGAATCAGAACTGGATGGAGCATATTGATGAACACTTTAAAATATGAGTTGAGGGGGAAAGAATAGAAGGTGATGAAACATGACTAGGAACTTAGAAATCAACAGATTTAACTCACACAATGACGGAATAAGTGAATCAAACCCTCTAGTAAGTAGGTTAAGCTTTTTAGGATTAATTTAGTCATACCATAACTAAATCAAGTGTGATTAGATCAACACCTAGAGCTATTATTCACCACCTGGGTGATTTGGGTTGAGAGAGAATCGGAGGAGCTCACCAGATCTGAGTGTGTGTAACAAATGAGAGGCTTAACCTAAAATGAAGAGCATAAGACTTTATATACCCCTGCTGTTGACTCACCCGTACGATTCATCCATCACACATACGAGTTGGCTTCATCAGCTGTACGGGTGATCACTCACTCGTGACTTCTCATTTAGGTTGTAACTGTGACTTAGCTCAGTATCAACCGTGCGTATGAGCCTATCAGCCGTACGAGTGAGGCTTCACTCGGACGTCTGACTAAGTCTAACATATTCAAACATCCAAATCTCGTTCCTGCAGTTCCTGTAACCACATACAAACACGGATAGTATAATAACGAACAATCATGGTGGCCTGTAAACTGTTGTACCTGCAATGGACGTGGGTAGATGTCTAGGGACTTGCATAAAATGCATCAACAGAAGGTGTGAGTTGTAAGGAAACGAAGGAGGTGAATTTATAAGAAAATCTCCGACAGAACAATTAAAATGGACGATCGCATTTAAAGCGGATCCTAATTCCCTTGATTACCGGAGAGTCAAATCTTATTAAGAAGATTTTCTTCAAATCTCTTGAAATCTGGGAATCAATCATATCTACGTCAAATGATAAGATGAATCTACACTTACTCATTTCACTCTTCTATGTTAGCTTCATTCGTACTCTTCATATAAATGGATTGTTTATCTAAATTATTCGCTGATAATAAAACTCTAATTTTCAGCCCGTATGCATCATGAAAACATACTTATTATCATTCACGAGCTTTTCACTCAAATTTCGGGACGAAATTTCTTTAACGGGTAGGTACTGTGACAACCCGGAAATTTCCAACCAAATTTAAACTTTAATCTTTATATGTTTCCGACACTATAAGCAATATTTGTTAAGTTAAATTTCAAGAATTTTAAACTATGTTCATACATTCATTCGACCTCGACCAAGTTCCAACGATTCACGAACCATTAAATGAATATGATTATATATGTATATGTGTATATATATATTATAACTTGAAATGTAAACAAAATATTAGATTAAATACTTTATATGATTGTATCTGTTTCAAAATGTTTATCAATGGAATTAGAAGATAAGATCAAATGATTGAATTATCAGATATATTCAATTATGATTACAAGTCTCTGTTGAAAGGCCCACATTGATTTGAGAAATCTTTCTATTTTAACAATATTCGGAAAATGGTAAAGTGATTTATAAATAAGAACAAATTGTTAATCATTGAGAACTAGACAAAGGATAGTGGAAGATTGAATCTCATAAAGACTCGATTGATCTATTTAGTTTCAAACGTACAAAAACGTTTTCAGTTTAAAAAGAACTTTATTATTAAAACGTATATAACTTTTATAAATATCTAGAACCACTTTTGACAACTCATTACTTAACCAGTATGATAAAGATAACGATATTTATATTTTATTTTATTAAGTATATATAACGATTTAAATTAATATTATATATATTTATACGCGTATTATACGTATTATGTAGTTTTATGCTTTTACTATACTTAAACTTTACCTTTACTTTATTTTTACTTTACTTTAACTTTAACTTTAATAATTCACTTTAATAATTCATACTTTAATAATTCACTTTAATAATTCATACTTTAATAATTCACTTTAATAATTTATACTTTAATAATTCACTTTAATAATTCATACTTTAATAATTCACTTTAATAATTCAAAAATCTATTATAAATAGAATTCAATAGGTTTCATTATTTCATAGAAACTTGAAAATATTTTTCTCTAAACTCTCTCAATCGATTTACATATATATATTTACTCCATATTATTTCAAGATATTATTAGTATACATAAATATTACGTCAGAGTACTGTCCGAGTGATTTCGAAATTGTTTTTCGAGTGGGATTGGATTAAGGAAATTATGGGTTATAGCTATGGAGGTGATTGGGTATGGTTCATGGGTATGCTCGTGAGGTCAATATAGTATTTATCATCTCCGTTGCGTTTACGTACCTTTCCTGCAATATTGAATCTCAATATTGATACGTTCGTGAATCCGAGGCCAACCTTGCACTTGTTCAATGACGTTATATGTATTTTTACTACAAAATACAGTATGGTGTTAAAGAAATCTTCCGCTGTGCATTTGCTCATTTTAAAGATATTACTTGGAGTCTTCAATAGCATATTTCGAAGAACGTTGCATTCGAGTCATTGAGTTCATCAAAGATGATTATTAAATCAATTTATAGTTGGATAGTAGATATTATGAAATGGTATGCATGCCTGTCAATTTTCGATGTAAAGAAAGATTGTCTTTTAAAAACGAATGCAATGTTTGTAAAATGTATCATATAGAGGTCAAATACCTCGCAATGTAATCAACTATTGTGAATCGTTTATAATGTATATGAACGGGTCCTTTCACCGATGAATCGGATTCCGACGAGAATTCTGATGATGTTATAGAAATTACCCCAACTGAATTTAAAAAAGCAAAAGAAAATAATAAGGGAAAGGGCATAAAAATAGAGAAATCTAATTCCAACCCCGATGAACTTTATATGTATCGTCAACCCCCGAAGCCCTTAAGTTGTAACAATGACCCGGGAACCTCTAAACCACCAGGTTTTTCTAAACCGTTGTAGAAAATGACAGCTCGTATTAGGGGAACATCATATATCCCTAGAAACTTGGCAAAACGAACCAAAACCGAAGAAGAAGAAACGAGCGAGTCGAAATAAGATAGTTGTATTCGTGTGGTGTAATATATGTAATATAGTGTGCTTATGCTTTATGATATATGTAAAAATTGCTTGTATTAATAAGTATTTTTTTTATGAATCTAACTCTTGTTTATTTTACAGTATAAAAACACAAAATGGATAGACAACCCAATATTTTAAGAGACCCACCCGGAGACATGATTGATGAAATCTTGTCTAGAGTCGGTCAGAATTCTTCGGAACAACTATTTACGGCGAAATCAGTTTGTAAGACATTCGAAGAACGTTCCAAGAATGTCTTGGTTTATAAGAGACTCTCGTTTGAAAGATGGGGGATATCACATTGGGAAACCCATAAGTTACGATGTGTTTACTTTGACGCATATATTGCGGGGAACCCAAATGCTATTTTACGCAACGGGTTAAGAAATTATTTTGACTCAATGTATCCGAATATAGGACTTCATGATTTAGAAAAAGCGGCTAACATGCAACATAAAGAAGCATGCTATGCTTACGGGTTAGTAATGTTCGCTTCTCACCAAAGTGAGAAAAAGAACATCGGGCTACAACTATTAAACAAAACGTTCTCACAAGTGACGGAGTCGGTAATTGGGGTAAGAAATGAGGTTTTTAGGTTATTACGAGACTGTTGGTCATTACGTAACCCTCGTCCCTTTGACAACATTACAACACGCTGTCTTATCAACGGCCATAACGGTTATGTTCCACAAGACCAAGGATGGGAAGTAGTCCTCGTAAAACCAGAATGCATGACTTGTTTCTGGACGTATGAATTACGTGTCTTTATTGCCTTTGCTGAACGACTTGTGTACTAGCTAGAATTATCTTCACAACTATCTTGTATCAAAGTTATTGTATGAAATATTTCATGCTTTATGTAAAATAAGCGGTATTGTAAGTTTGTAAAATATTGTATAAAAGTTTGAACGCGAAATATTATTATAATCAGTTTTTCATATAGAATTGTAGTAGTTGAATTGTATATTAGCTACTAAGTATGAACTTAACGGGTAGGTACTACCCGAATTTAAACTTATAAAACGCTAATATGAAGAAAAACCTTTTATAAATGAGTTCATATTATGCTACGAAATACTATTAACTACTCTTAATATTCTGTATGATTAACTTGTTCCATTTGAATATTTTGAAGGAAATGGCACCGACTACTCGACACACCGTGAATATGAATGAAGAGGAATTCCGTACTTTTCTAGCTTCAAACATAGCCGCAGTACAGGCTGCGCTACATACCAACAATAACCTTGGATCTGGCAGTACAGGAAATCGTGTAGGATGCACCTACAAAGAATTCACTGCCTGCAAACCTTTGGAATTTGATGGAACCGAAGGACCGATCGGATTGAAACGGTGGACCGAGAAGGTCGAATCGGTGTTTGCCATAAGTAAGTGTACTAAAGAGGACAAAGTGAAGTACGCTACGCATACCTTCACAGGTTCTGCGTTAACATGGTGGAATACCTATCTAGAGCAAGTGGAACAAGATGATGCGTACGCACTACCGTGGTCAGCATTCAAGCACTTGATGAACGAGAAGTACCGTCCCAGAACCGAGGTCAATAAGCTCAAGACAGAACTTTGAGGGTTACGAACCCAAGGATTTGATATTACCACGTACGAAAGATGATTCACAGAATTGTGCCTATTGTGTCCGGGAGCATTCGAAGATGAGGAAGAGAAGATCGACGCGTTTGTGAAAGGATTACCGGAAAGAATCCAAGAAGATATAAGTTCACACGAGCCCGCCTCCATACAACAGGCATGTAGAATGGCTCACAAACTAGTGAACCAGATTGAGGAAAGAATTAAAGAACAGACGGCTGAAGAGGCCAATGTGAAGCAAGTCAAAAGAAAGTGGGAGGAAAACGGTGATAAGAATCACCAATACAACAACAACAACAGCAATTACAATAATAATCGCAAAAATTATCCCAACAATCGCAACATCAATCGCAACTACAACAAACGGCCCAACAACAACAACAACAACAAAAACAACAACAACAACAACAATAACAACAGCAACTACAACAATCATCCCAACAACAATAACAACCGCAACAACAATAACAATCAGAAGCAGCTATGCCAAAGGTGTGAAAAATATCACTCGGGGTTCTGCACCAAATTTTGCAACAAGTGTAAAAGAAATGGTCATAGCGCGGTGAAGTGTGAGGTCTACGGACCAGGGGTTAACAGAACGAAAGGAACAAATGGTGTCGGAACGAGTAATGGCGGAGCAAGTAGTGTCGGAGCAAGTTATGCCAATGTAGTTTGTTATAAATGTGGAAAACCGGGCCACATTATTAGAAATTGCCCGAACCAGGAGAACACGAATAGACAAGGCCGCGGAAGAGTTTTCAATATTAATACGGCAGAGCCACAGGAAGACCCGGAGCTTGTTACGGGTACGTTTCTTATTGACAATAAATCTGCTTACTTTTTATTTGATTCGGGTGCGGATAGAAGCTATATGAGTAGAGATTTTTGTGCTAAATTAAGTTGTCCATTGACTCCGTTGGATAGTAAATTTTTACTCGAATTGGCAAATGGTAAATTAATTTCAGCAGATAATATATGTCAGAATCGAGAAATTAAACTGGGTAGCGAAATATTTAAGATTGATTTGATACCAGTAGAGTTAGGGAGTTTTGATGTAATAGTTGGCATGGACTGGCTGAAGAAGGTGAAAGCAGAGATCGTATGTTATAAAAATGCAATTCGCATTGTACGAGAAGAAGGAGAACCCTTAATGGTGTACGGAGAAAAGGGCAACATGAAGCTACATCTTATTAGTAATTTAAAGGCACAAAAACTAATAAAAAAAGGTTGCTATGCTGTTCTAGCACACGTCGAGAAAGTACAAACTGAAGAAAAGAGCATCAATGATGTTCCCGTCACAAAAGAATTTTCTGACGTATTTCCAAAAGAATTACCGAGACTACCTCCACATCGGTCTGTTGAATTTCAAATAGATCTTGTACCAGGAGCTGCACCAATAGCTCGTGCTCCTTATAGACTCGCACCCAGCGAGATGAAAGAACTGCAAAGCCAACTGCAAGAACTATTAGAACGTGGTTTCATTCGACCAAGCACATCACCATGGGGAGCTCCTATTTTGTTTGTTAAGAAGAAGGATGGTACATTTAGGTTGTGTATTGACTACAGAGAGTTGAACAAACTTACCATCAAAAACCATTATCCACTGCCGAGAATTGACGACTTATTTGATCAACTACAAGGCTCGTCGGTTTATTCGAAGATCGATTTACGTTCTGGATATCATCAAATGCGAGTAAAGGAGGATGATATTCCAAAAACTGCTTTTAGGACGCGTTATGATCATTACGAGTTTATGGTTATGCCGTTTGGATTGACTAACGCACCAGCTGTGTTCATGGACCTTATGAACCGAGTGTGTGGGCCATATCTTGACAAGTTTGTCATTGTTTTCATCGATGACATACTTATTTACTCAAAGAATGATCAAGAGCACGAAGAACATTTGAGAAAAGTGCTAGAAGTATTGAGGAAAGAAAAACTGTACGCTAAGTTTTTAAAGTGTGCATTTTGGTTGGAAGAAGTTCAATTCCTCGGTCACATAGTGAACAAAGAAGGTATCCAGGTGGACCCGGCAAAGATCGAAACCGTTGAAAAGTGGGAAACCCCAAAAACTCCGAAGCATATACGTCAATTTTTAGGATTGGCTAGTTACTACAGAAGATTCATCCAAGATTTCTCCAAAATAGCAAAACCCTTGACTGCATTAACGCATAAAGGGAAGAAATTTGAATGGAAGGATGAACAAGAGAAGGCGTTTCAATTATTGAAGAAAAAGCTAACTACGGCACCTATATTGTCATTGCCTGAAGGGAATGATGATTTTGTGATTTATTGTGACGCATCAAAGCAAGGTCTCGGTTGTGTATTAATGCAACGAACGAAGGTGATTGCTTATGCGTCTAGACAATTGAAGATTCACGAGCAAAATTATACGACGCATGATTTGGAGTTAGGCGCGGTTGTTTTTGCATTAAAGACTTGGAGGAACTACTTATATGGGGTCAAAAGTATTATATATACCGACCACAAAAGTCTTCAACACATATTTAATCAGAAACAACTGAATATGAGGCAGCGTAGGTGGATTGAATTGTTGAATGATTACGACTTTGAGATTCATTACCACCCGGGGAAGGCAAATGTGGTAGCCGATGCCTTGAGCAGGAAGGACAGAGAACCCATTCGAGTAAAATCTATGAATATAATGATTCACACTAACCTTACTACTCAAATAAAGGAGGCGCAACAAGGAGTTTTAAAAGAGGGAAATTTAAAGGATGAAATACCTAAAGGATCGGAGAAGCATCTTAATATTCGGGAAGACGGAACCAGGTATAGGGCTGAAAGAATTTGGGTACCAAAATTTGGAGATATGAGAGAAATGGTACTTAGAAAAGCTCATAAAACTAGATACTCAATACATCCTGGAACGGGGAAGATGTACAAGGATCTTAAGAAACATTTTTGGTGGCCAGGTATGAAAGCCGATATTGCTAAATATGTAGGAGAATGTTTGATGTGTTCTAAGGTCAAAGCTGAACATCAGAAACCATCAGGTCTACTACAACAACCTGAAATCCCGGAATGGAAAAGGGAAAACATTACCATGGATTTCATTACTAAATTGCCAAGGACTGCAAGTGGTTATGATACTATTTGGGTAATAGTTGATCGTCTCACCAAGTCGTCACACTTCCTGCCAATAAGAGAAGATGACAAGATGGAGAAGTTAGCACGACTGTATTTGAAGGAAGTCATCTCCAGACATGGAATACCAATCTCTATTATCTCTGATAGGGATGGCAGATTTATTTCAAGATTCTGGCAGACATTACAGCAAGCATTGGGAACTCGTCTAGACATGAGTACTGCCTATCATCCACACACTGATGGGCAGAGTGAAAGGACGATACAAACGCTTGAAGACATGCTACGAGCTTGTGTTATTGATTTCAGAAACAGTTGGGATCGACATCTACCGTTAGCAGAATTTTCCTACAACAACAGCTACCATTCAAGCATTGAGATGGGGCCGTTTGAAGCACTTTATGGTCGAAAGTGCAGGTCTCCGATTTGTTGGAGTGAAGTGGGGGATAGACAGATTACGGGTCCGGAGATAATACAAGAAACTACCGAGAAAATCATCCAAATTCAACAAAGATTGAAAACCACCCAGAGTCGACAAAAGAGCTACGCGGACAGTAAAAGAAAAGATATAGAGTTTGAAATTGGAGAAATGGTCATGCGTAAGGTTTCACCTTGGAAAGGCGTTGTTCGATTTGGTAAACGGGGGAAACTAAATCCAAGGTACATTGGACCATTCAAGATTATAGATCGTGTCGGACCAGTAGCTTACCAACTGGAGCTACCTCAACAACTCGCGGCTGTACATAACACTTTCCACGTCTCAAATTTGAAGAAATGTTTTTCTAAAGAAGATCTCACTATTCCGTTAGACGAAATCCAAATCAATGAAAAACTTCAATTCATTGAAGAACCCGTCGAAATAATGGATCGTGAGGTTAAGAGACTTAAACAAAACAAGATACTGATTGTTAAGGTTCGATGGAATGCTTGTAGAGGACCCGAGTTCACCTGGGAGCGTGAAGATCAGATGAAGAAGAAATACCCGCATTTATTTCCAGAAGATATGTCAACACCTCCAACTACTTAAAATTTCGGGACGAAATTTATTTAACGGGTAGGTACTGTAGTGACCCGAACTTTTCCATGTTTATATATATATTAAATGAAATTGTTATTTACATGATTAACTGTTTCCAACATGTTAAGCAATTAAACTTGTTAAGACTTGATTAATTGAAATAGGTTTCATATAGACAATTGACCACCCAAGTTGACCGTTGATTCACGAACGTTAAAACTTGTAAAAACTATACGATGACATATATGGTTATATATATAGTTAACATGATTTTATTATAAGTATGTATCTCATTAGGTATTTTAACAATGAGTTATATACATAAAAATGAGACTATTAATTTAAGAAACTCGAAAACGATATATATAACGATTATCGTTATAACAACGTCTTACTAGGTACATATGAATCATATTAAGATATTGATACTCTTAGTTAATTATGTTAAATGATAAGTAAATATATTATTAAGTGTATTAACAATGAAATACATATGTAAAAATAAGACTACTAACTTAATGATTTCTAAACGAGACATATATGTAACGATTATCGTTGTAACGACATTTAACTGTATATATATCATACTAAGATATATTATATATCATAATATCATGATAATATAACAATTTAACATCTCATTTGTTATAATAAACAATGGGTTAACAACATTCAACAAGATCGGTAACCTAAAGATTTCAAAACAACATTTACATGTAACGACTAACGATGACTTAACGACTCAGTTAAAATGTATATACATGTAGTGTTTTAATATGTATTCATACACTTTTGAAAGACTTCAAGACACTTATCAAAATACTTCTACTTAACAAAAATGCTTACAATTACATCCTCGTTCAGTTTCATCAACAATTCTACTCGTATGCACCCGTATTCGTACTCGTACAATACACAGCTTTTAGATGTATGTACTATTGGTATATATACTCCAATGATCAGCTCTTAGCAGCCCATGTGAGTCACCTAACACATGTGGGAACCATCATTTGGCAACTAGCATGAAATATCTCATAAAATTACAAAAATATGAGTAATCATTCATGACTTATTTACATGAAAACAAAATTACATATCCTTTATATCTAATCCATACACCAACGACCAAAAACACCTACAAACACTTTCATTCTTCAATTTTCTTTATCTAATTGATCTCTCTCAAGTTCTATCTTCAAGTTCTAAGTGTTATTCATAAATTCTAAAAGTTCTAGTTTCATAAAATCAAGAATACTTCCAAGATTGCAAGTTTACTTCCAAGTTTTCTAAATCCATTCCAATTAATCATCCAAGATCAAGAAACCTTTGTTACTTACAGTAGGTTATCTTTCTAATACAAGGTAATAATCATATTCAAACTTTAATTCAATTTCTATAACTATAACAATCTTATTTCGAGTGGAAATCTTACTTGAAATTGTTTTCGTGTCATGATTCTGCTTCAAGAACTTTCAAGCCATCCAAGGATCCTTTGAAGCTAGATCTATTTTTCTCATTTCCAGTAGGTTTATCCAAGGAACTTGAGGTAGTAATGATGTTTATAACATCATTCGATTCATACATATAAAGCTATCTTATTCGAAGGTTTAAACTTGTAATCACTAGAACATATTTAGTTAATTCTAAACTTGTTCGCAAATAAAAGTTAATCCTTCTAACTTGACTTTTAAAATCAACTAAACACATGTTCTATATCTATATGATATGCTAACTTAATGATTTAAAACCTGGAAACACGAAAAACACCGTAAAACTGGATTTACGCCGTCGTAGTAACACCGCGGGCTGTTTTGGGTTAGTTAATTAAAAACTATGATAAACTTTGATTTAAAAGTTGTTATTCTGAGAAAATAATTTTTATTATGAACATGAAACTATATCCAAAAATTATGGTTAAACTCAAAGTGGAAGTATGTTTTCTAAAATGGTCATCTAGACGTCGTTCTTTCGACTGAAATGACTACCTTTACAAAAACAACTTGTAACTTATTTTTTTGACTATAAACCTATACTTTTTCTGTTTAGATTCATAAAATAGAGTTCAATATGAAACCATAACAATTTGATTCACTCAAAACGGATTTAAAATGAAGAAGTTATGGGTAAAACAAGATTGGATAATTTTTCTCATTTTAGCTACGTGAAAATTGGTAACAAATCTATTCCAACCATAACTTAATCAACTTGTATTGTATATTATGTAATCTTGAGATACCATAGACACGTATACAATGTTTCGACCTATCATGTCGACACATCTATATATATTTCGGAACAACCATAGACACTCTATATGTGAATGTTGGAGTTAGCTATACAGGGTTGAGGTTGATTCCAAAATATATATAGTTTGAGTTGTGATCAATACTGAGATACGTATACACTGGGTCGTGGATTGATTCAAGATAATATTTATCGATTTGTTTCTGTACATCTAACTGTGGACAACTAGTTGTAGGTTACTAACGAGGACAGCTGACTTAATAAACTTAAAACATCAAAATATATTAAAAGTGTTGTAAATATATTTTGAACATACTTTGATATATATGTATATATTGTTATAGGTTTGTGAATCAACCAGTGGCCAAGTCTTACTTCCTGACGAAGTAAAAATCTGTGAAAGTGAGTTATAGTCCCACTTTTAAAATCTAATATTTTTGGGATGAGAATACATGCAAGTTTTATAAATGATTTACAAAATAGACACAAGTACGTGAAACTACATTCTATGGTTGAATTATCGAAATCGAATATGCCCCTTTTTATTAAGTCTGGTAATCTAAGAATTAGGGAACAGACACCCTAATTGACGCGAATCCTAAAGATAGATCTATTGGGCCTAACAAACCCCATCCAAAGTACCAGATACTTTAGTACTTCGAAATTTATATCATATCCGAAGGGTGTCGAATGATGGGGATATTCTTATATATGCATCTTGTTAATGTCGGTTACCAGGTGTTCACCATATGAATGATTTTTATCTCTATGTATGGGATGTGTATTGAAATATGAAATCTTGTGGTCTATTGTTACGATTTGATATATATAGGTTAAACCTATAACTCACCAACATTTTTGTTGACGTTTAAAGCATGTTTATTCTCAGGTGAATACTAAGAGCTTCCGCTGTTGCATACTAAAATAAGGACAAGATTTGGAGTCCATGTTTGTAAGATATTGTGTAAAAACTGCATTCAAGAAACTGATTTCGATGTAACATATTTGTATTGTAAACCATTATGTAATGGTCGTGTGTAAACAGGATATTTTAGATTATCATTTAATCTATGTAAAGCTTTTTAAACCTTTATTTATTGAATAAAGGTTATGGTTTGTTTTAAAATGAATGCAGTCTTTGAAAAACGTCTCATATAGAGGTCAAAACCTCGCAACGAAATCAATTAATATGGAACGTTTTTAATCAATAAGAACGGGACATTTCAAGAACCACTTTTGACAACTCATTACTTAACCAGTATGATAAAGATAACGATATTTATATTTTATTTTATTAAATATATATAACGATTTAAATTAATATTATATTTATTTATACGCGTATTATACGTACATAGTTTTATACTTCTATACTTAAACTTTACCTTTACTTTATTTTTACTTTACTTTAATAATTCATACTTTAATAATTCACTTTAATAATTCATACTTTAATAATTCACTTTAATAATTCATACTTTAATAATTCACTTTAATAATTCATACTTTAATAATTTACTTTAATAATTCATACTTTAATAATTCACTTTAATAATTCAAAAATCTATTATAAATAGAATTCAATAGGTTTCATTATTTCATAGAAACTTGAAAATATTTTTCTCTAAACTCTAAACTCTCTCAATCGATTTACATATATATATTTACTCCGTATTATTTCAAGATATTATTAGTATATATAAAATATTACGTCAGAGTACTGTCCGAGTGATTTCGAAATTGTTTTTCGAGTGGGATTGGATTAAGGTGATCAATCCTTAATTAATGATGTTGCTTAATTACGGATTGAGTGCAATAAGATTATAATGAAGGATGGGATGTTCGATGATTATTTTGCGCCCCGATGATCGTTTTTCACTTTAACTACCCGACCCGGTCTTCATTATCGATTAGCATGATTCACCTTAACTCAATGTAAGAAGTCCTTGGGCAAAGTTACAAGTGAAATCTACAAAGGCTTAGGCAAATGGCAGAGAATCAACAACCTATAAATGAGAGGCCAAGCTCCCTATTTATAGTATCCGTGATATCCGAGGTCTGCGAGATGCTCGGCTCTCCGCGGAAAGTCAGCGGATCAAACCGCAGTTTGGCATTTCAGCGAATACTTAACCGCAGTATTTATTTTCAGCGAATATGGCATAACTGTGCCTTATAATCCGCGTAGTTCTGTCCTTAGCTTTTTAGAAAATAAAATATAAATATACAATGCTATGTATATGATCAAGTCCCCCCAGTTTATTATGATGCATTTTCGCGAAGCAAATGCATCATGATAAACTCTAAAAATAAAGAAGTGCATCTTTAAAATATCTCGCGAACTTTATTATATATTTTTTACTGTCCATTTATTACCGTTGTTTTAATTAGGCGAAACGCGTAATTACAACGGTAACTTTCGCTATTCTGTCAAATCAGCTTATTTTAATGGCTAGATTTTTACCGTTTTACGCGTCACAGTAATTACAGCATTTAAAATTCAATGATTACCTTTTCAACTTGCTCGCCCTAATCCCAATTATAAATAGCAGACAACGCCGCACAAAAACTTTACGCTTTCCTTTCCCAATTTCGCATTCAAATTCGTTGAATCATAATCGTACCGTGCAATTAATCAATTTCAAACTTTAATTTCTTCAATTTTATCATCCAATTTATTTGCAAATGGCATCGTCTTCTTCAATGCACACTCCCAGAGGATATGTTTCCTACACGACGGAAGCAAAACTGCAAACTTTGCAAGAATGGTACCCACCACTTGTCCAATTCATTCCTACCGTGCCTGCGGCAGAGCAGCGAGCCGATACTCCCCCTAAAGGGATGATATCCGTGTACGAGGTTGCCATTTCTCCGCAACCTTCGATTTCCCCTTACCCATTTTTTTCGCAGCGTTTGCGAATATTATAACATTGCTATGGCGCAGTTGCATCCTAACGCAATTAACAAGATTGTGCTATTTGAGATGTATTGCAACGCCATCAGCCAACCACCGCTGCTAAACGTTTTTCGGATGTGCAATAGCCTGGTGCTATATGACGTTGGGTGGTTTTCTTTCCGCAGTAAACTTGGCGTAATGACTTCACCAAAAGATTCAATTGGGAATTGGCGCAGTTCCTTCTTCTATATTAACGATACCGCATATGTGAATAGCAAAATACCGAAAATGTGGTGTACAGTGCTTAATCCCGACTTCAATGAGAGGCCTGTACTCAATGATCTTGAGAATGACACTCTCAAGATACTTAAAAACGCGGGTATATTTCTGCGACCTTACTCGAATGTACCGCTGTACATTGGCAGAGTGTCGATTCAATGGCCGTGGAGCGACTATGACGCGCTTTTAGTTGACCAATCAAAAAACAATATGCCGCTTAACTTTATCGCAATGTATCAATCGTACTTTCATTTTTCGCAATATTTTTGCTTTGCATAACTTTACGCGCTTTTATTTTTTCAGCAGTTGCACTTGACCTTGTCATGAGGTCCGCTGATATAAGCAGGATTAGCCCTGCCCGTCGCCTAAAAAATGGCGACGGCAACATTATTCTTATTGATGAACCGATCATCAATACATGCTTTATTATTGGAGGTGAGGACCGCGGTAAGCGCAAGGTTGCGGATACGACTCCCACTCCACGCAGGAAACGCCTGCGCACTCACTCTGAACAAGAAGCAAGTAAGCAAATGCTATTTCGCAGTATTTATTTGATTATGCATTGTTTATATTGGCATGAACTTGCTATATTTGCTGATCTGTTTATAGCTATTCTTCCAGGGTCATCCGCTGAAGTTACACCGCTTTATAACATCAGAGGGAGAATCCCTACAGATGTTCTTAAGGAACCCGGGAATGAAGATTTATCTCTTCCATCTGACGCAGAAGCGTCCAACGAGGAAGAAGAAAGAGAAACCATTATGGAAGAAACTGCCGCAGCAGATCGGGCGTTTAAGCTGTACCAAAAGCTTTATAAATTTGTTCCTGCAGAAACAAGGGAGCAATACCGCAAACTGTCTTATCCCGCAGCAGCCAGGCAACGACTGCATAATTGCTATAATGCAATTTATCTAACAGTCGATAGCATGGAGTGTTTTACTGAGATGTCAGACGAGTATGAGAAAGCAACTAAGGCTGCCAACGCCCAAGAGAGAAGGGCGCGAAAGGCTGAATCGCGGCTGGAAAAGGTGATGGAAGAGAACGCCCGACTTAAAAGAAGGGCAGAGGTCGCGGAACACGAGTTCGCACAGCTAGTCAAATATCTACCGACATTTGCGGATAAAGTGATGGACTCCAAGCCAGTCACTGAAAAATTTCAAACATATGCCCAAGCATCAAAGCTCGCCACTCGCTGCGAGTAGCACGATTTATTATGCCAACTTGGCGATCTTTTGCAACCTCTTCCCTCTGACATGGCAAAAGAAATTATCGCCACCGATGATGCTCGCGAAATACTTGAGAGGGCAAAGAAAGAGGTTGAGAAAATCAACATACCTGTTCTTGAGGAACTCAGTCAGCGGGAAGGCGTTACATTTGCAGATATCAAAGCATTAGAATTTTAGCTTTGCCTTAACTAATTTGCTTATTGAATGTATTTTCGCAATTACAACTTTCGTTTGTTGTAAGATTCCGCATTGCATACGCGTTTAATATTAATTACTTTTTCGCAGTTCGCAGTTGCAACTTTTTTATTTTTATAGCGCTTTTACTTTAATTATTCATAATTCAGACTTGTCCATTGCAATTTCCGCATTCGTTATTGTGCACATAACAAAGCGTACTTTGTGCGAAACAATCTTTTAACATTATGAATCTTCTAAGTCCGACAAAACGATCCTTAGGTAAAATCTAGCATTGCGAAGCATCTAAGTGTTGGCAAGATCAAACACTTAGGAAAATTTATCCTTTCGCAATTTTTATTAACATAAGTGGGCAATTTCATCACTTGGCTTTTCTCCAAAATATTTCGCAATACAGTTATGTATTGATATATTATTTTAAGCAGGTCATGTTTAGTGAAAATAATGCCACCTTACTTAAAGCATCCGCAAAGCAAACATTAACTTAGTGTTTCAAAAAGATAAGTATTTGTATTCTGCGAAATAAACACAACGCGTGGCCACACGCAGTGTTTTCGCTGTTTAAAGAAACAAGTACTAACACTGAAATTAACTTTGCTTTATTCTTTATTAATTCACATTACATTATTCAAATCATGAACATAACATGTCTCGCATTAATGGAATTTCAATACAATATTTTGTTAATCATTTTCGCACTAAGCAGGGTTAACTGAATGCCCTTCAACACACATATCCGCACTTGTCATAACCATAGCACATGAAGGCTCCATTTTTGCAGAAATCAGCGTGCCAATTCCCTCATTAGCAGAAAACTTTAGCATACCATGTATTGTAGATGGTATAGCGCCAAACATGAGCAAAGCTGTGCGGCCAAGTATCATATTGAACCGCGATTGATTCCGCATAATGTACAAATTCAATAAGGCTTGACGCCTTAGCGACTCATCGCTATCATCAACCAATTCCATTTGTAATTCCAATTGGCCAACAGGCCATGATGATTCTCCCGAAAAACCAGCCAATGAAACCGCATTAGGTTTCATCAAAGCCTGAATTTGTGCGGGCAGCTTGAGAAAACATTGCTCGTACATGATATCTACACTGCTACCAGTGTCAACATGTACCTTCATGATTATAATGCCGGTATTATCAACACGACATGAAATAACCACGGGCTTATCAACATCCGCATTCAAACGCGCTGAGGGAAATGTAATAGAGGGACATTTCCAGCTAACAATTTGCGCCGAAATTTGCAGCACTGACATTTCACCGTGCACTTCCACCACATTAATCACTTGTACGTGATTTTCTTTCTTATTTACCATCCGTACTCCCAAATTTTTCACCGCAGGAGCTTTCCGCTCAACCGCATTTGGGGCACTCGAACCATTAGCTTCAGCTGGCATAATGATCGCATTCGCAGTGCTGGATGAGTTCTGTGCCAACAAATGGTCCAACTTACCCTGTTCATACGCTTTCGCAATAAATTCCGCTAAATCTCTGCAGCGGTTGGTGTCATGACCGTAATCATCGTGAAAGACACAAAACTTTGATCTGTCACGCCTGTTGTTTTCTCCCAATGGCTGCGGATCAGGGAAAGACTTAGCAACTCGCTCTTGCAGTAAGATTTCTTTGGGCGTTTTTGTTAGCATCTGAATGATATTGAATGACTCATTATTCCACTTGCGCGTATAATAGCGGTTATTACGGCCATATGAATTGTTATCGTTCTGACCTTGAAACCTGTCATTACGCTGATATCCGCCGCCACCATTTTTTTGCGAAAAGCCTGGACCGCGATAGCTATCGCTGTTACCATCTCTGAAAGAGTCATTGTCATCTCGCCAACTTTTATCTCTACCCCAGCCACATGCAGGGGTAATACTGCTATCTTCTCCTCCGCGGATATAATCATAAGTTTCCTGTTGCACTTTTGCGAATGTCTGTGGGACATCTCTTCTTAATCGCCGCACAAGCGTAGGGTGTCGCTGTGGGTTGATAGCATGCAAGAAACCATAAATTTTCTGATCTTCATTCAAACACGGAATTTTCTGGCACTCATAAATATACCGCGTAAGTAGCGCACTTAGAGTCTCCTTGTTGCCTTGTTTAATATCGTGACACTCTATATGTGTCTTTTTCTGCAGTAATAAATTTTGAAACTGCAGCAAAAACTTTTCTCGCAGATCCACAAAGCCAACGATACTGCGAGATGGCAAGCTATGAAACCATTCCCTTGCTGACCCCTGCAAGGCCATAGGAAACACTCTACATGCGACTGGTTCATCCCAGTTGTAAGTGCTTACGACGCCCTCAATGCGTTGCAGAAAATCCAAGGGATCAGTGAGGCCTGAGTAAACTCCTAACGTCGCCGGCACAATCGGCGGAGAAACAATTGGATAGTCAGAAATGTGCTGGACAAATTTATCTGCAGCAGTGGTAATTTCTGTTGCCTTTTTTGCGCGAATGTCTGTGTTATCCGCACAGAATTTGGTAAGCATATCTTGCAGAAAATTTGGCTGATCGAACTTATGCTGCATTGATTTCGGCGCAATGCTTCTGAAAGCATCCGCTAAAAAATTTTGGGCGTTTTCTCTGTGCGCTGCTTCAGACGCTTCACCTTCCTGCCCATAGCGAGGGAAAGATGTTGGTGGTCGCTTTCGCTTGACGTATGGATTTTTAACAAACTCTTCTGCGCTGTTTGAGTCATCAGAAAATTCATCTTCCTGCCTTGGCGCTTTCGCCAATCTGGACTTGTGTGCGGAGCGCGCGTGGATTTGATCATCCGCATTATCACTATCGCTGTCATTGTGCTCAAGAACCAACCGATCACTTTGTGATCCTGAACCACTTAATGGCCATAAGTATGTGCGCGGTATGCGAGATTCACAATTATGCTTAGCGTCTCTTTTGGCTTGCTCAATAGCAGTATTAACAATTTTCTCAGTGCGTAAACTGGATTTTCCCGATAAGATTTTCGCTCGCTTTCCTTCAGCGATTGATTCTTCGCGATTTTGCAATAACGTTCTGCGTGCGATCATTTTTTCAGCGGCAGCTTCAGGCTGCGAATCGTTAGCATTGTTTGCATTAGATTTTTTAGCATTCGTTTCCTGAACCGATTTTCCCGCAGTAACACTTGCATCTGTTTGCATTGGAAATACGATAACGTTCTACGAATCGCCATGCTATGCATCAGCATTCGCAGATGTAGTGACCCGAACTTTTCCATGTTTATATATATTAATTGAGATTGATATTTACATGATTAAATGTTTCCAACATGTTAAGCAATCAAACTTGTTAAGACTTGATTAATTGAAATATGTTTCATATAGACAATTGACCACCCAAGTTGACCGGTGATTCACGAACGTTAAAACTTGTAAAAACTATATGATGACATATATATGGATATATATATAGTTAACATGATACTATGATAAGTAAACATATCATTAAGTATATTAACAATGAACTACATATGTAAAAACAATACTACTAACTTAATGATTTTTAAACGAGACATATATGTAACGATTATCGTTGTAAAGACATTTAATGTATATATATCATATTAAGAGATATTCATACATGATAATATCATGATAATATAATAATTTAAAATCTCATTTGATATTATAAACATTGGGTTAACAACATTTAACAAGATCGTTAACCTAAAGGTTTCAAAAGAACACTTACATGTAACGACTAACGATGACTTAACGACTCAGTTAAAATGTATATACATGTAGTGTTTTAATATGTATTTATACACTTTTGAAAGACTTCAATACACTTATCAAAATACTTCTACTTAACAAAAATGCTTACAATTACATCCTCGTTCAGTTTCATCAACAATTCTACTCGTATGCACCCGTATTCGTACTCGTACAATACACAGCTTTTAGATGTATGTACTATTGGTATATACACTCCAATGATCAGCTCTTAGCAGCCCATGTGAGTCACCTAACACATGTGGGAACCATCATTTGGCAACTAGCATGAAATATCTCATAAAATTACAAAAATATGAGTAATCATTCATGACTTATTTACATGAAAACAAAATTACATATCCTTTATATCTAATCCATACACCAACGACCAAAAACACCTACAAACACTTTCATTCTTCAAATTTCTTCATCTAATTGATCTCTCTCAAGTTCTATCTTCAAGTTCTAAGTGTTCTTCATAAATTCCAAAAGTTCTAGTTTCATAAAATCAAGAATACTTTCAAGTTTGCTAGCTCACTTCCAATCTTGTAAGGTGATCATCCAACCTCAAGAAATCTTTGTTTCTTACAGTAGGTTATCATTCTAATACAAGGTAATAATCATATTCAAACTTTGGTTCAATTTCTATAACTATAACAATCTTATTTCAAGTGATGATCTTACTTGAACTTGTTTTCGTGTCATGATTCTGCTTCAAGAACTTCGAGCCATCCAAGGATCCATTGAAGCTAGATCCATTTTTCTCTTTTCCAGTAGGTTTATCCAAGGAACTTAAGGTAGTAATGATGTTCATCACATCATTCGATTCATACATATAAAGCTATCTTATTCGAAGGTTTAAACTTGTAATCACTAGAACATAGTTTAGTTAATTCTAAACTTGTTCGCAAACAAAAGTTAATCCTTCTAACTTGACTTTTAAAATCAACTAAACACATGTTCTATATCTATATGATATGCTAACTTAATGATTTAAAACCTGGAAACACGGAAAACACCGTAAAACCGGATTTACGCCGTCGTAGTAACACCGCGGGCTGTTTTGGGTTAGTTAATTAAAAACTATGATAAACTTTGATTTTAAAGTTGTTATTCTGAGAAAATGATTTTTATTATGAACATGAAACTATATCCAAAAATTATGATTAAACTTAAAGTGGAAGTATGTTTTCTAAAATGGTCATCTAGACGTCGTTCTTTCGACTGAAATGACTACCTTTACAAAAACGACTTGTAACTTATTTTTCCGACTATAAACCTATACTTTTCTGTTTACATTCATAAAATAGAGTTCAATATGAAACCATAGCAATTTGATTCACTCAAAACGGATTTAAAATGAAGAAGTTATGGGTAAAACAAGATTGGATAATCTTTCTCATTTTAGCTACGTGAAAATTGGTAACAAATCTATTCCAACCATAACTTAATCAACTTGTATTGTATATTATGTAATCTTGAGATACCATAGACACGTATACAATGTTTCGACCTATCATGTCGACACATCTATATATATTTCGGAACAACCATAGACACTCTATATGTGAATGTTGGAGTTAGCTATACAGGGTTGAGGTTGATTCCAAAATATATATAGTTTGAGTTGTGATCAATACTGAGATACGTATACACTGGGTCGTGGATTGATTCAAGATAATATTTGTCGATTTATTTCTGTACATCTAACTGTGGACAACTAGTTGTAGGTTACTAACGAGGACAGCTGACTTAATAAACTTAAAACATCAAAATATATTAAAAGTGTTGTAAATATATTTTGAACATACTTTGATATATATGTATATATTGTTATAGGTTCGTGAATCAACCAGTGGCCAAGTCTTACTTCCTGACGAAGTAAAAATCTGTGAAAGTGAGTTATAGTCCCACTTTTAAAATCTAATATTTTTGGGATGAGAATACATGCAGGTTTTATAAATGATTTACAAAATAGACACAAGTACGTGAAACTACATTCTATGGTTGAATTATCGAAATCGAATATGCCCCTTTTTATTAAGTCTGGTAATCTAAGAATTAGGGAACAGACACCCTAATTGACGCGAATCCTAAAGATAGATCTATTGGGCCTAACAAACCCCATCCAAAGTACCGGATGCTTTAGTACTTCGAAATTTATATCATATCCGAAGGGTGTCCCGGAATGATGGGGATATTCTTATATATGCATCTTGTTAATGTCGGTTACCAGGTGTTCACCATATGAATGATTTTTATCTCTATGTATGGGATGTGTATTGAAATATGAAATCTTGTGGTCTATTGTTACGATTTGATATATATAGGTTAAACCTATAACTCACCAACATTTTTGTTGACGTTTAAAGCATGTTTATTCTCAGGTGAATATTAAGAGCTTCCGCTGTTGCATACTAAAATAAGGACAAGATTTGGAGTCCATGTTTGTATGAAATTGTGTAAAAACTGCATTCAAGAAACTGATTTCGATGTAACATATTTGTATTGTAAACCATTATGTAATGGTCGTGTGTAAACAGGATATTTTAGATTATCATTATTTGATAATCTACGTAAAGCTTTTTAAACCTGTATTTATGAAATAAAGGTTATGGTTTGTTTTAAAAATGAATGCAGTCTTTGAAAAACGTCTCATATAGAGGTCAAAACCTCGCAACGAAATCAATTAATATGGAACGTTTTTAATCAATAAGAACGGGACATTTCAGTTGGTATCAGAGCGTTGGTCTTAGAGAACCAGAAAATTTGCATTAGTGTGTCTTATCAAGTTTGTTAGGATGCATTAGTGAGTCTGGACTTCGACCGTGTTTTCTTTAAAAATGATTGTTTAACATTTTTGTTGGAAACTATATATTTTTAACATATGAATATTATGTGATATATTAATCTCTTAACGTGTTTGATATTATGTGATAGATGTCTACCTCTAGAACAAGTCCCATTGACTCACCTAATAATAATGAAGAGTCAAATGTAAATTGGAATGATTTGTGGACTGATTCACAAGTTCCCGAAGAGGAACTGGAAGAAGAGTCGGAACCGGAAGAAGAGTCGGAACCGGAAGAAGAATCGGAACCGGAAGAAGAATCGGAACCGGATGAAGAAATAGAACCGGTGGGGGAAATAATAAAACGGTTAAGTAAAAGAAAATCCTCAACCAACCGACCAAAGTTAATTATGGTCAATGGTGTTTCCGCCAAGGAAGCAAAATATTGGGAGGATTACCAATTCTCCGATGAATCGGATTCCGACGAGAATTCCGATGATGTTATAGAAATTACCCCAACTGAATTTAAAAAGGCAAAAGAAAATAATAAGGGAAAGGGCATAAAAATAGAGAAATCTAATTCCAACCCCGATGAACTTTATATGTATCGTCAACCCCCGAAGTCCTTAAGTTGTAACAATGACCCGGGAACCTCTAAACCACCAGGTTTTTCTAAACCAATGTGGAAAATTACGGCTCGTATTAGGGGAACATCATATATCCCTAGAAACTTGGCAAAACGAACCAAAATCGAAGAAGAAGAAACGAGCGAGTCGGAATAAGATAGTTGTATTCGTGTGGTGTAATATATGTAATATAGTGTTCTTATGCTTTATGATATATGTAAAAATTGCTTGTATTAATAAGTATTTTTTTATGAAACTAACTCTTGTCTATTTTACAGTTTAAAAACACAAAATGGATAGACAACCCAATATTTTAAGAGACCTACCCGGAGACATGATTGATGAAATCTTGTCTAGAGTCGGCCAGAATTCTTCGGCACAACTATTTAAGGCGAGATCAGTTTGTAAGACATTCGAAGAACGTTCCAAGAATGTCTTGGTTTATAAGAGACTTTCGTTTGAAAGATGGGGGATATCACATTGGGAAACCCATAAGTTACGATGTGTTTACTTTGACGCATATATTGCGGGGAACCCAAATGCTATTTTACGCAACGGGTTAAGAAATTATTTTGACTCAATATATCCGAATATTGGACTTCGTGATTTAGAAAAAGCGGCTAACATGCAACATAAAGAAGCATGTTATGCTTACGGATTAGTAATGTTCGCTTCTCACCAAAGTGAGAACAAGAACATCGGGCTACAACTATTAAACAAAACGTTTCCACAAGTGACGGAGTCGGTAATTGGGGTAAGAAATGAGGTTTTTAGATTATTACGGGACTGTTGGACATTACGTAACCCTCGTCCCTTTGACGACGTTACAACACGCTGTCTTATCAACGGCCATAACGGTTATGTTCCACAAGACCAAGGATGGGAAGTAGTCCTAGTAAAACCAGAATGCATGACTTGTTTCAGGACGTATGAATTACGTGTCTTTATTGCCTTTGCTGAACGACTTGTGTACTAGCTAGAATTGTCTTCACAACTATCTTGTATCAAAGTTATTGTGTGCTATATTTCATGCTTTATGTAAAATAAGCGTTATTGTAAGTTTGTAAAATATTGTATAAAAGTTTGAACGCGAAATATTATTACAATCAGTTTTTCATATAGAATTGTAGTAGTTGAATTGTATATTAGCTACTAAGTATGAACTTAACGGGTAGGTACTACCCGAATTTAAACTTATAAAACGCTAATATGAAGAAAAAGCTTTTATAAATGAGTTCATATTATGCTACGAAATACTATTAACTACTCTTAATATTCTGTATGATTAACTTGTTCCATTTAACTATTTTGAAGGAAATGGCACCGACTACTCGACACACCGTGAATATGAATGAAGAGGAATTCCGTACTTTTCTAGCTTCAAACATAGCCGGAGTACAGGCTGCGCTACATACCAACAATAACCTTGGATCTAGTAGTACAGGAAATCGTGTAGGATGCACCTACAAAGAATTCACTGCCTGCAAACCTTTGGAATTTGATGGAACCGAAGGACCGATCGGATTGAAACGGTGGACCGAGAAGGTTGAATCGGTGTTTGCCATAAGTAAGTGTACTGAAGAGGACAAAGTGAAGTACGCTACGCATACCTTCACAGGTTCTGCGTTAACATGGTGGAATACCTATCTAGAGCAAGTGGGACAAGATGATGCGTACGCACTACCGTGGTCAGCATTCAAGCACTTGATGAACGAGAAGTACCGTCCCAGAACCGAGGTCAATAAGCTCAAGACAGAACTTAGAGGGTTACGAACCCAAGGATTTGATATTACCACGTACGAAAGACGATTCACATAATTGTGCCTATTGTGTCCGGGAGCATTCGAAGATGAGGAAGAGAAGATCGACGCGTTTGTGAAAGGATTACCGGAAAGAATCCAAGAAGATATAAGTTCACACGAGCCAGCCTCCATACAACAGGCATGTAGAATGGCTCACAAACTCGTGAACCAAATTGAAGAAAGAATTAAAGAACAGACTGCTGAAGAGGCCAATGTGAAGCAAGTCAAAAGAAAGTGGGAGGAAAACGGTGATAAGAATCACCAATACAACAACAACAGCAATTACAACAATAATCGCAACAATTATCCAACAATCGCAACATCAATCGCAACTACAACAAACGGCCCAACAACAACAACAACAACAACAGCAACTACAACAATCATCCCAACAACAATAATAACCGCAACAACAACAACAATCAGAAGCAGCTATGCCAAAGGTGTGAAAAGAATCACTCGGGGTTCTTCACCAAATTTTGCAACAAGTGTAAAAGAAATGGTCATAGCGCTGCGAAGTGTGAGGTCTACGGACCAGGGGTTAATAGAATGAAAGGAACAAATGGTGTCGGAACGAGTAATGGCGGAGCAAGTAGTGTCGGAGCAAGTTATGCCAATGTAGTTTGTTATAAATGTGGAAAACCAGGTCACATTATTAGAAATTGCCCGAACCAGGAGAACACGAATGGACAAGGCCGTGGAAGAGTTTTCAATATTAATGCGGTAGAGGCACAGGAAGACCCGACGCTTGTTACGGGTACGTTTCTTATTGACAATAAATCTGCTTACGTTTTATTTGATTCGGGTGCGGATAGAAGCTATATGGGTAGAGATTTTTGTGCTAAATTAAGTTGTCCATTGACGCCTTTGGATAGTAAATTTTTACTCGAATTAGCAAGTGGTAAATTAATTTCAGCAGATAATATATGTCGGAATCGAGAAATTAAACTGGTTAGCGAAACATTTAAGATTGATTTGATACCAGTAGAGTTAGGGAGTTTTGATGTGATAATCGGTATGGACTGGTTGAAAGAAGTGAAAGCGGAGATCGTTTGTTACAAAAATGCAATTCGCATTATACGAGAAAAAGGAAAACCCTTAATGGTGTACGGAGAAAAGGGCAACACGAAGCTACATCTTATTAGTAATTTGAAGGCACAAAAACTAATAAGAAAAGGTTGCTATGCTGTTCTAGCACACATCGAGAAAGTACAAACTGAAGAAAAGAGCATCAATGATGTTCCCGTCGCAAAAGAATTTTCTGATGTATTTCCGAAAGAATTACCGGGATTACCCCCACATCGATCCGTTGAATTTCAAATAGATCTTGTACCAGGAGCTGCACCAATAGCTCGTGCTCCTTACAGACTCGCACCCAGCGAGATGAAAGAACTGCAAAGCCAATTACAAGAACTTTTAGAGCGTGGTTTCATTCGACCAAGCACATCACCGTGGGGAGCTCCTGTTTTGTTTGTCAAGAAGAAAGATGGTACATTCAGGTTGTGTATCGACTACCGAGAGTTGAACAAACTTACCATCAAGAACCGCTACCCACTACCGAGAATCGACGACTTATTTGATCAACTACAAGGCTCGTCTGTTTATTCAAAGATTGACTTACGTTCCGGGTATCATCAAATGCGGGTGAAAGAAGATGATATTCCAAAGACTGCTTTCAGAACACGTTACGGTCATTACGAGTTTATGGTCATGCCGTTTGGTTTAACTAATGCACCAGCTGTGTTCATGGACCTTATGAACCGAGTGTGTGGACCATACCTTGACAAGTTTGTCATTGTTTTCATTGATGACATACTTATTTACTCAAAGAATGACCAAGAACACGGTGAACATTTGAGAAAGGTGTTAGAAGTATTGAGGAAGGAAGAATTGTACGCTAAGTTTTCAAAGTGTGCATTTTGGTTGGAAGAAGTTCAATTCCTCGGTCACATAGTGAACAAAGAAGGTATTAAGGTGGATCCGGCAAAGATAGAAACTGTTGAAAAGTGGGAAACCCCGAAAACTCCTAAACACATACGCCAGTTTTTAGGACTAGCTGGTTACTACAGAAGGTTCATCCAAGACTTTTCCAGAATAGCAAAACCCTTGACTGCATTAACGCATAAAGGGAAGAAATTTGAATGGAATGATGAACAAGAGAAAGCGTTTCAGTTATTGAAGAAAAAGCTAACTACGGCACCTATATTGTCATTGCCTGAAGGGAATGATGATTTTGTGATTTATTGTGATGCATCAAAGCAAGGTCTCGGTTGTGTATTAATGCAACGAACGAAGGTGATTGCTTATGCGTCTAGACAATTGAAGATTCACGAACAAAATTATACGACGCATGATTTGGAATTAGGCGCGGTTGTTTTTGCATTAAAGACTTGGAGGCACTACTTATATGGGGTCAAAAGTATTATATATACCGACCACAAAAGTCTTCAACACATATTTAATCAGAAACAACTGAATATGAGGCAGCGTAGGTGGATTGAATTATTGAATGATTACGACTTTGAGATTCGTTACCACCCGGGGAAGGCAAATGTGGTAGCCGATGCCTTGAGTAGGAAGGACAGAGAACCCATTCGAGTAAAATCTATGAATATAATGATTCATAATAACATTACTACTCAAATAAAGGAGGCGCAACAAGGAGTTTTAAAGGAGGGAAATTTAAAGGATGAAATACCCAAAGGATCGGAGAAGCATCTTAATATTCGGGAAGACGGAACCCGGTATAGGGCTGAAAGGATTTGGGTACCAAAATTTGGAGATATGAGAGAAATGGTACTTAGAGAAGCTCATAAAACCAGATACTCAATACATCCTGGAACGGGGAAGATGTACAAGGATCTCAAGAAACATTTTTGGTGGCCGGGTATGAAAGCCGATGTTGCTAAATACGTAGGAGAATGTTTGACGTGTTCTAAGGTCAAAGCTGAGCATCAGAAACCATCAGGTCTACTTCAACAACCCGAAATCCCGGAATGGAAATGGGAAAACATTACCATGGATTTCATCACTAAATTGCCAAGGACTGCAAGTGGTTTTGATACTATTTGGGTAATAGTTGATCGTCTCACCAAATCCGCACACTTCCTACCAATAAGAGAAGATGACAAGATGGAGAAGTTAGCACGACTGTATTTGAAGGAAGTCATCTCCAGACATGGAATACCAATCTCTATTATCTCTGATAGGGATGGCAGATTTATTTCAAGATTCTGGCAGACATTACAGCAAGCATTAGGAACTCGTCTAGACATGAGTACTGCCTATCATCCACAAACTGATGGGCAGAGCGAAAGGACGATACAAACGCTTGAAGACATGCTACGAGCATGTGTTATTGATTTCGGAAATAGTTGGGATCGACATCTACCGTTAGCAGAATTTTCCTACAACAACAGCTACCATTCAAGCATTGATATGGCGCCGTTTGAAGCACTTTATGGTAGAAAGTGCAGGTCTCCGATTTGTTGGAGTGAGGTGGGGGATAGACAGATTACGGGTCCGGAGATTATACAAGAAACTACCGAGAAGATCATCCAAATTCAACAACGGTTGAAAACTGCCCAAAGTCGACAAAAGAGCTACGCTGACATTAAAAGAAAAGATATAGAATTTGAAATTGGAGAGATGGTCATGCTTAAAGTTGCACCTTGGAAAGGCGTTGTTCGATTTGGTAAACGAGGGAAATTAAATCCAAGGTATATTGGACCATTCAAGATTATTGATCGTGTCGGACCAGTAGCTTACCGACTTGAGTTACCTCAACAACTCGCGGCTGTACATAACACTTTCCACGTCTCGAATTTGAAGAAATGTTTTGCTAAAGAAGATCTCACTATTCCGTTAGATGAAATCCAAATCAACGAAAAACTTCAATTCATCGAAGAACCCGTCGAAATAATGGATCGTGAGGTTAAAAGACTTAAGCAAAACAAGATACCAATTGTTAAGGTTCGATGGAATGCTCGTAGAGGACCCGAGTTCACCTGGGAGCGTGAAGATCAGATGAAGAAGAAATACCCGCATCTATTTCCAGAAGATTCGTCAACACCTTCAACAGCTTAAAATTTCGGGACGAAATTTATTTAACGGGTAGGTACTGTAGTGACCCGAACTTTTCCATGTTTATATATATTAATTGAGATTGATATTTACATGATTAAATGTTTCCAACATGTTAAGCAATCAAACTTGTTAAGACTTGATTAATTGAAATAGGTTTCATATAGACAATTGACCACCCAAGTTGACCGATGATTAACGAACGTTAAAACTTATAAAAACTATATGATGACATATATATGGTTATATATATAGTTAACATGATATTATGATAAGTAAACATATCATTAATTATATTAACAATGAACTACATATGTAAAAACAAGACTACTAACTTAATGATTTTGAAACGAGACATATATGTAACGATTATCGTTGTAACGACATTTAATGTATATATATCATATTAAGAGATATTCGTACATCATAATATCATGATAATATAATAATTTAAAATCTCTTTTGATATTATAAACATTGGGTTAACAACATTTAACAAGATCGTTAACCTAAAGGTTTCAAAACAACATTTACATGTAACGACTAACGATGACTTAACGACTCAGTTAAAATGTATATACATGTAGTGTTTTAATATGTATTCATACACTTTTGAAAGACTTCAAGACACTTATCAAAATACTTCTACTTAACAAAAATGCTTACAATTACATCCTCGTTCAGTTTCATCAACAATTCTACTCGTATGCACCCGTATTCGTACTCGTACAATACACAGCTTTTAGATGTATGTACTATTGGTATATACACTCCAATGATCAGCTCTTAGCAGCCCATGTGAGTCACCTAACACATGTGGGAACCATCATTTGGAAACTAGCATGAAATATCTCATAAAATTACAAAAATATGAGTAATCATTCATGACTTATTTACATGAAAACAAAATTACATATCCTTTATATCTAATCCATACACCAACGACCAAAAACACCTACAAACACTTTCATTCTTCAAATTTCTTCATCTAATTGATCTCTCTCAAGTTCTATCTTCAAGTTCTAAGTGTTCTTCATAAATTCCAAAAGTTCTAGTTTCATAAAATCAAGAATACTTTCAAGTTTGCTAGCTCACTTCCAATCTTGTAAGGTGATCATCCAACCTCAAGAAATCTTTGTTTCTTACAGTAGGTTATCATTCTAATACAAGGTAATAATCATATTCAAACTTTGGTTCAATTTCTATAACTATAACAATCTTATTTCAAGTGATGATCTTACTTGAACTTGTTTTCGTGTCATGATTCTGCTTCAAGAACTTCGAGCCATCCAAGGATCCATTGAAGCTAGATCTATTTTTCTCTTTTCCAGTAGGTTTATCCAAGGAACTTAAGGTAGTAATGATGTTCATCACATCATTCGATTCATACATATAAAGCTATCTTATTCGAAGGTTTAAACTTGTAATCACTAGAACATAGTTTAGTTAATTCTAAACTTGTTCGCAAACAAAAGTTAATCCTTCTAACTTGACTTTTAAAATCAACTAAACACATGTTCTATATCTATATGATATGCTAACTTAATGATTTAAAACCTGGAAACACGAAAAACACCGTAAAACCGGATTTACGCCGTCGTAGTAACACCGCGGGCTGTTTTGGGTTAGTTAATTAAAAACTATGATAAACTTTGATTTTAAAGTTGTTATTCTGAGAAAATGATTTTTATTATGAACATGAAACTATATCCAAAAATTATGATTAAACATAAAGTGGAAGTATGTTTTCTAAAATGGTCATCTAGACGTCGTTCTTTCGACTGAAATGACTACCTTTACAAAAACGACTTGTAACTTATTTTTCCGACTATAAACCTATACTTTTCTGTTTAGATTCATAAAATAGAGTTCAATATGAAACCATAGCAATTTGATTCACTCAAAACGGATTTAAAATGAAGAAGTTATGGGTAAAACAAGATTGGATAATTTTTCTCATTTTAGCTACGTGAAAATTGGTAACAAATCTATTCCAACCATAACTTAATCAACTTGTATTGTATATTATGTAATCTTGAGATACCATAGACACGTATACAATGTTTCGACCTATCATGTCGACACATCTATATATATTTCGGAACAACCATAGACACTCTATATGTGAATGTTGGAGTTAGCTATACAGGGTTGAGGTTGATTCCAAAATATATATAGTTTGAGTTGTGATCAATACTGAGATACGTATACACTGGGTCGTGGATTGATTCAAGATAATATTTGTCGATTTATTTCTGTACATCTAACTGTGGACAACTAGTTGTAGGTTACTAACGAGGACAGCTGACTTAATAAACTTAAAACATCAAAATATATTAAAAGTGTTGTAAATATATTTTGAACATACTTTGATATATATGTATATATTGTTATAGGTTCGTGAATCAACCAGTGGCCAAGTCTTACTTCCCGACGAAGTAACTTCCCGACGAAGTAAAAATCTGTGAAAGTGAGTTATAGTCCCACTTTTAAAATCTAATATTTTTGGGATGAGAATACATGCAGGTTTTATAAATGATTTACAAAATAGACACAAGTACGTGAAACTACATTCTATGGTTGAATTATCGAAATCGAATATGCCCCTTTTTATTAAGTCTGGTAATCTAAGAATTAGGGAACAGACACCCTAATTGACGCGAATCCTAAAGATAGATCTATTGGGCCTAACAAACCCCATCCAAAGTACCGGATGCTTTAGTACTTCGAAATTTATATCATATCCGAAGGGTGTCCAGGAATGATGGGGATATTCTTATATATGCATCTTGTTAATGTCGGTTACCATGTGTTCACCATATGAATGATTTTTATCTCTATGTATGGGATGTGTATTGAAATATGAAATCTTGTGGTCTATTGTTACGATTTGATATATATAGGTTAAACCTATAACTCACCAACATTTTTGTTGACGTTTAAAGCATGTTTATTCTCAGGTGAATATTAAGAGCTTCCGCTGTTGCATACTAAAATAAGGACAAGATTTGGAGTCCATGTTTGTATGAAATTGTGTAAAAACTGCATTCAAGAAACTGATTTCGATGTAACATATTTGTATTGTAAACCATTATGTAATGGTCGTGTGTAAACAGGATATTTTAGATTATCATTATTTGATAATCTACGTAAAGCTTTTTAAACCTTTATTTATGAAATAAAGGTTATGGTTTGTTTTAAAAATGAATGCAGTCTTTGAAAAACGTCTCATATAGAGGTCAAAACCTCGCAACGAAATCAATTAATATGGAACGTTTTTAATCAATAAGAACGGGACATTTCACAAGTCGTTTTTGTAAAGGTAGTCATTTCAGTCGAAAGAACGACGTCTAGATGACCATTTTAGAAAACATACTTCCACTTTGAGTTTAATCATAATTTTTGGATATAGATTCATGTTCATAATAAAAATCATTTTCTCAGAATAACAACTTTAAAATCAAAGTTTATCATAGTTTTTAATTAACTAACCCAAAACAGCCCGCGGTGTTACTACGACGGCGTAAATCCGGTTTTACGGTGTTTTTCGTGTTTTCAGGTTTTAAATCATTAAGTTAGCATATCATATAGATATAGAACATGTGTGTAGTTAATTTTAAAAGTCAAGTTAGAAGGATTAACTTTTGTTTGCGAACAAGTTTAGAATTAACTAAACTATGTTCTAGTGATTACGAGTTTAAACCTTCGAATAAGATAGCTTTATATGTATGAATCGAATGATGTTATGAACATCATTACTACCTTAAGTTCCTTGGATAAACCTACTGGAAAAGAGAAAAATGGATCTAGCTTCAACGGATCCTTGGATGGCTCGAAGTTCTTGAAGCAGAATCATGACACGAAAATAAGTTCAAGTAAGATCATCACTTGAAATAAGATTGTTATAGTTATAGAAATTGAACCAAAGTTTGAATATGATTATTACCTTGTATTAGAATGATAACCTACTGTAAGAAACAAAGATTTTTTGAGGTTGGATGATCACCTTACAAGATTGGAAGTGAGCTAGCAAACTTGAAAGTATTCTTGATTTTATGTAACTAGAACTTGTAAAATATATGAAGAACACTTAGAACTTGAAGATAGAACTTGAGAGAGATCAATTAGATGAAGAAAATTGAAGAATGAAAGTGTTTGTAGGTGTTTTTGGTCGTTGGTGTATGGATTAGATATAAAGGATATGTAATTTTGTTTTCATGTAAATAAGTCATGAATGATTACTCATATTTTTGTAATTTTATGAGATATTTCATGCTAGTTGCCAAATGATGGTTCCCACATGTGTTAGGTGACTCACATGGGCTGCTAAGAGCTGATCATTGGAGTGTATATACCAATAGTACATACATCTAAAAGCTGTGTATTGTACGAGTACGAATACGGGTGCATACGAGTAGAATTGTTGATGAAACTGAACGAGGATGTAATTGTAAGCATTTTTGTTAAGTAGAAGTATTTTAATAAGTGTATTGAAGTCTTTCAAAAGTGTATAAATGTAGTGACCCGAACTTTTCCATGTTTATATATATTAATTGAGATTGATATTTACATGATTAAATGTTTCCAACATGTTAAGCAATCAAACTTGTTAAGACTTGATTAATTGAAATATGTTTCATATAGACAATTGACCACCCAAGTTGATCGGTGATTCACGAACGTTAAAACTTGTAAAAACTATATGATGACATATATATGGATATATATATATATATATAGTTAACATGATACTATGATAAGAAAACATATCATAAAGTATATTAACAATGAACTACATATGTAAAAACAAGACTACTAACTTAATGATTTTTAAACGAGACATATATGTAACGATTATCGTTGTATAAGACATTTAATGTATATATATCATATTAAGAGATATTCATACATGATAATATCATGATAATATAATAATTTAAAATCTCATTTGATATTATAAACATTGGGTTAACAACATTTAACAAGATCGTTAACCTAAAGGTTTCAAAACAACACTTACATGTAACGACTAACGATGACTTAACGACTTAGTTAAAATGTATATACATGTAGTGTTTTAATATGTATTTATACACTTTTGAAAGACTTAAATACACTTATCAAAATACTTCTACTTAACAAAAATGCTTACAATTACATCCTCGTTCAGTTTCATCAACAATTCTACTCGTATGCACCCGTATTCGTACTCGTACAATACACAGCTTTTAGATGTATGTACTATTGGTATATACACTCCAATGATCAGCTCTTAGCAGCCCATGTGAGTCACCTAACACATGTGGGAACCATCATTTTGAAGGTATTTCATATGCCCGAGAGACATAAGTGATTAATGTGGCCAATAGGTTATGATCCAAGTCGGGTCATACCCAATAACAAGCCGACAACACCTAAATAGTATTTGTTTTAATGAATGGATTTTAAAATAAATACTAGACACTTTGACTTTAGAAATTGGTTTTCTAAAGATAATATGCTTGAATAATTATTTGGATAATTATAAATGCAAGTGTGATAATTTTATAAAATGGTTATAAAATTAAGTATATGCGCAAGTAACAAATGGACAACTTATAAATGGCTTATAAGTTTTATAATTTACAAGTAAATATATTTATATTTACTTATCTTTATAATGGGTTATATAAAGAATTAAGTGTAAGTATCAAATGGGATTTTCCTCCACAAGTTAATTTTATTAATTTGAATTATAAAGGAAAAATGCAATATTTTCTACCCAATAGATGGGGTGGCGGTTTGTAGGCTCCAAGAAAAGCCACCCCATGCTTGTCTTGGTCATTGAAATATCTCCATTTGATACCACACCTTTGGTACTTTTCTCACACATCATTACTTGCAATTTTGAACAACCAAAAATTCTCCTCCTCACCCATTTCTTGGCCGAAATTTTGGAGAGGACAAAAGGGTTCTTCAAGTTTGATTTCAAGCTTATTTTGGTGTAAAAATCCTAACTACATACAAGGGTGTTGTTGTTCTAAGGCTTGTGGGTATTATCTCTTGAGGTTTCAAGTTAGAAACTTGCTTTTCACCATCATCATCTTCTTCCTTGTTCTTCACCTCCTTTTGGAGTAGGTATAACCTTTCACTAGCTTCTATTTACATTTAAGTGTATTTTCAAGACTAGATCTTTAATGGAATTCTTGTTTTAAAAGGTTAAAACTTTGCATGCATAAACTTGTAAAATGCTTCCGCTTTATACACATATATACACGAATATATATACATATACAAATGGGTTTTGTGACTTGTTTATGTGAAGAATTCCATCAATGGTATCTAGAGCCAAAGTCTTGTTAATATGCTTCTTGTTTTTGGCTAGTAAACTCACTTTCTTTACAATCTACCAACATGCATGAAAGTAGAATGTAAAAATTTTGAGTTTTGGTGGGGATGATGGCTTGGCCGAATTATTTGGGGTTCCAAAAGTGGGTTTGGACTTCAAATTTGGCCAAGATTATTGTTATGTTGTTGTTCACAATCGAGCCTAGACCATGTGGTTGTATGTTTGGTTGATTTGGTTGAAATATTCATTCATATGATTTGTAATAATTTTGTAATTTTGGTTTGTAATAAGTTGTATGTAATCTTGTAATTTTTCCATGTAATTTGTTCTATTTTGGTTTGTAAAATAGAATAGGTTGTTATTTCATTTTCTAGAAAAATTGTATTAGGATATGATTTTGTAAAATGAAAGTGAAGATTCATGAAGAAGATTACAAGATGGAGCTTATGAAGTTACAAGATTTAGTGGGAGATTTTGGTTAAAAATCTCTTACTTTGGTTAACCCCTTAGGTGACATTTGTTTTTTGGCTAAACAAATGTCCACCAAAATGGCTCTTGATTGTGAACACCTTGTTATGCATGTTTATGTATGTTTGTATGTTTGGTTGCTACAAGATCATCACATGTTTACCACTTGCATAATACATTTTAATTGGTTATAATAAAACATAACAAAATGACACTAATAATTGGTTATTAGACCTAAATAAAATGGTTTATTTAAAAAGCAATGAAATGGTAATTGGTTTACTAAAAGGACATGAAAATGGGTTTTTCATAAAAATACTACACACCAAATGCATGTTGGTGTATAGCACTTTGTTTTCTAAACTAGAATATAGAAAACCTAAAATCCCTTTACTATAACAAGGCAAACAAGTTAAACGCCATCCTTTTGTGGAAACACTTAGACATATTAGGAATCTCTTGATGGGATAAAGGTCACCTAACCGTCATGAGTGAACTAATGTGAATAAGGTACACTTCGCATACATGTGGGATAAAGGTCACCTAACCACTTGTATGTTAAGTCTACATGTCTACACAAGTAAGACGACTTGATTTGGGAATCATGAACTTAGGGTCACCGAAGCATGAGGAACAAATAGGCGTTGATGGGATTAATATGCCATGCAAAAGGATTGCATGATCCCATAACTTAGAAGTTGCAAAAGGATTGCAATTGTCATTAAGACTACCTAGCTAAATCAAATGACGGGATAAAGGTCACCTAACCGAAATTTGATTTACCGTTGGATTCTAATATTTAATAAAACAAATTAAAAGGGTATTGTTTATTAAATTTGAAATCAATACTTAAAAGAACTTTGTTGAATTTTGTAGATGGCCGCTAATAACAACAACAACAACATGAACAACGCACCACTTAACTTTAACAACCTATCGTTACGGTCTCTCCTCGAGAAAGACAAACTCAACCATACAAACTTTATGGATTGGTTCTGCAATCTTCGGATTGTCCTCAAACAAGAGGATAAAATGTATGTGCTTGAGGACCCCATTCCCGATCAACCGGATGAGAGTGATGTGGAGGCAATGGCCTCTTACGATAAGTATTGCCACGACTCCCTTCAAGTCTCATGCTTAATGCTTGGGACTATGATACCCGAACTCCAAAAGGATTTCGAGCATCATAGCGCATACGACATGATAACACAATTGAAGGAGATGTTTCTCCAACAAGCACGTGTTGAGCATTTCGAAACGGTTCGGGCGCTTCATGCTTGTCGTATGGACGACACCCAATCGGTTTCATCTTATGTACTTAAGATGAAAAGCCTTATCGATCGTGCTAACCGTCTTAACCTTAACATATCTAATGAGTTAGCCACCGATCTTATCCTTAACTCCCTATCAAAGAGGTTTGATCAATTTGTAATTAATTACAACATGAATGGGATGGATAAGAGTATAGGTGAGCTTCATGGTATGCTTAGGACGGCGGAAACAAGCATGGGTAAAAGGGCTTTACCCGTGTTAGCAATCGATCAAGGTGGGTCTAAAGGTAACACCTCTAAGCCAAAAGTGGCTAAGAGAAAAGGACCCGCCCATCAAGGCAAAGGGAAGGGGAAGATGGTTACCCCAACCATCAACAAGGCTAAGAAGCAAAAGGTAGCCGAGAAGGCAAACCCCAAGGAAGACCCATGTTTCGGTTGCGGTGAGATGGGTCATTGGAAACGAAACTGTCCGGTGTATCTTAAAGAGTTGAAGGACAAGAGGGATGCAGGGCAAACCTCAGGTAATATATATATGGTATATATAGAGCTTAGTATTACTTCTTCTAATACATGGGTATTAGACACGGGATGTGGAACTCATATTTGCAATTCTTTGCAGGGGTTCAGAAGAAGTGATCATAAAGCGGGAACATCAAGTCTCTATATGGGCAATGGTGCAAAGGTGCATGTTAAAGCTCAAGGAGAATTTGTTTTGAAGCTTCCAAGTGGATTGGAGCTTATTTTAGAAAATGTTTTGTATGCACCGGATTTATGTTGAAACATTATTTCTATTTCTCGCTTAAAACAATGTGGTTACGTTGTTAATTTTATTGATGATGACATTCATATTTCTAAAAATAATGTATTCTATTTCAAGGCTTCGCCTACAAATGGAATTTATGAATTGGTTCATGATGACGCATCATCGAGCTCTATATACCATACTAGCACCAAGAAACTCAAAAGGGATTTGAGTGATTCCTATTTATGGCATTTTCGCCTTGGACATATAAACAAGAACCGAATGCATACACTTCAAAGAAAAGGACTTTTGAAATCAAATGAAATGGATTCGTTTGATGTATGTGAATCTTGTTTACAAGGCAAGATGACTAAAGCACCTTTCAAAGGCACTTATTAAAGGGCTAAAGATTTATTGGGTTTAATACATTCGGATGTATGTGGACCCTTTAAACCCATGACTAGGAATGGTGAAAGATACTTTGTTACTTTCATTGATGACTTTAGTCATTTCGGATATGTCTACTTATTAAGACACAAGGACGAAACGTTTGAAGCATTCAAAGAATACCAAAACGAAGTACAAAATCAACTCAATAAGACAATTAAGGTACTTCGTACCGATAGAGGAGGTGAATACCTAAGCGATGCCTTCCAAGATCATCTTAGGAGTTGTGGGATTATATCACAACTTACTCCACCCGGAACACCCCAACTTAATGGAGTTTCCGAAAGGAGGAACCGAACCCTAATGGATATGGTTCGATCTATGATGGCTAGAAGCTCGTTACCTCTATCATTTTGGGGTTATTGTCTATGCTCCGCGGCTCGTATTTTAAATATAGCCCCAACCAAGAAAGTGGAACGAACTCCTCATGAGATGTGGTTTGGAAAACCTCCTTCTCTTTCATACTTGAAAGTATGGGGATGTGAAGCTTATCCTAAGCGTTATGTAGCAAATAAGCTACATGCTCGATCCACAAAGTGTATCTTCATAGGATATCCCAAAGATGACATGGGATATTACTTCTATGATCCATCCGAGCAAACGGTATTTGTTGCTCGGAAAGCGGAATTCCTTGAAACCAAGTTCCTTATGGAAGGTGATGGTGAAAGGAAAATAGATCTTGTAGAGGTACAAGATCAAGCCGATGATACACAATTGGTTGACACTAGCACTCAACATGAGGATGTTGAAAATGATCAAGAGGATGATCAAGGTACACAAGACGTTCGAAGATCTAGTAGGATTAGTAATCCTCCTGAGAGATATGGTTTTCTCGTGGATGGTTGCTATACGGTTGATTTGGATGAACCGGTAAACTACGAAGATGCTTTATCAAGGATTGATAAAGATAAATGGCAGGAAGCCATGAACGCCGAGATGCAATCCATGTATGACAACCAAGTTTGGGAACTTGTTGAGCAACCTCCTAGCTCTAAGCTAGTTGATTGCAAGTGGATTTTCAAGATGAAAACCGACATACATGGAAACTTGGATACATACAAAGCTAGACTTGTAGCAAAGGGTTTCACTCAAACTCAAGGGGTTGACTATGATGAAACCTTCTCGCCTGTGGCAATGCTAAAGTCTATTAGGATATTATTTGCCATCGCTGCTCATTATGATTACGAAATTTGGCAAATGGATGTCAAAACCGCTTTCCTAAATGGATATCTTGAGGAAGATGTCTATATGGTACAGCCCGAAGGTTTTGTCGATCCGAAAAATCCTAAAAAGGTATGCAAGTTAAAGAAATCAATCTACGGATTGAAACAAGCATCTAGAATGTGGAATCATCGTTTTAATGAAGAGGCAAAGAAATTTGGCTTCATTAAAAATGGTGATGAAGCTTGTGTATACAAGAAGGCTAGTGGGAGCTCTATAATGTTCCTTGTGCTATATGTGGATGATATATTATTATTTGGGAATGATATAACCACAATGCAAGAAGTCAAAAATTGGCTAAAGAGTTGCTTCTCCATTAAGGATCTTGGAGAAGCACAATACATATTGGGGGATTGGAATCTATAGGAATAGATCCAAGAGATTGATAGGTTTAAGCCAAAGTACATACATTGATAAGGTCTTGAAAAGGTTCAAGATGGAAAACTCTAAGAAAGGTTTGGTACCTATTCAAAAGGGAACCGTTCTCAGTTCATCTCAGTGTCCTACCACAAAAGATGAACAAGAGAGAATGAAGAAAGTCCCATACGCATCTGCTATTGGGTCTATCATGTATGCAATGATATGTACTAGACCGGATGTGTCATGCGCTCTTAGCTTGACAAGTAGATACCAGAATAACCCAGGAAATAGTCATTGGACTGCGGTTAAATGTATATTGAAATACCTTAGAAGGACTAAGGATATGTTTCTTATATATGGGTCTGGTGAGGAGGAACTCGCTGTAAAAGGTTACGTGGACGCGAGTTTCCAAACTGATCGAGATGACTCTCGGTCACAATCCGGTTATGTATTCATGTTAAATGGTGGTGCGGTCTCTTGGAAGAGTGCGAAACAGGAAGTTGTTGCGTTATCCACTACAGAGTCGGAGTACATTGCCGCCTCATTGGCAGCTCAGGAAGCTGCATGGATGAAGAAATTCATCGACGACTTAGGAGTGGTCCCTTCCATTCAGGACCCTCTTGAGATCTTTTGTGACAACGAGGGTGCGATTGCTCAAATCAAGGAACCTCGTGCTCATCAAAAGACTCGTCACATTGAGCGGAGATTCAACTACATTAGGGATGAGGTTGAAAAAAGAAAGATATGTATTCACAAAGTTCACACAGATCAAAATGTTGCGGATCCACTCACGAAACTCTTACATGGGCCAAAACATGAGGGACATGTTTGTGCATTAGGGCTTCGATATTCTAGTGATTGGAATTGATCTACTTTATGTATTGTAACGGAACGAATTAATTCAAACTCATTAATATAATTATGGTATTAATTTATTTATGAGTCATGTTCCAATTTTGCATATTTTATCCATGAATAAACTATTATTCAAAATTCCGTAGTTGATCACATTTGTGGGAACAAGTGTGAGGTCTAGACTATTATGAACTTGGATTGGTTAACATTCAAATGGTGAATGTGGGGCAAGGTTGCGACCAAGGTTCATAGATATTTGTGGGACATAAATATTGGAAGACCCGTGTAACGACCCGGAAATTTCCGACCAAATTTAAACTCTAATCTCTATATGGTTCCGACACGATAAGCAAAAACCCTAAAGTTGACCCGCATTTTTTTTTCGATCGTTCTATACTTATAAGATTAATATTTACATAAATTAAAACTTACCAACATGATAAGTAATCCAAATTGTCGAGATTTATATTTCCGAAAAGAGTTTTACACAACGTTTGACCGTCTAGTTTGACCGACGATATCACGAACTATACAATATATGATAATTATACGTTTGCGTATATATATGTATATATACATATTTAACATGATTAATGAATGTTTTAATATCTTATTTTGTATCAAAAACTATAAGTTATAAGTATATTTTGAAACTACTAACTTAAGTTTTCAAAACGATAACTATACGTAACGTTATTTGACATAAATACTTAAGACTTATAATGTTTATACATATATCGTATAAGTAATGTATTTACTCACTTTTAAGACTTAAATACATAAAATCATATAAGTGTATTCACAAAAGATAGCTATATTTGAATCCTCATTCCATTTTTCACAAAATTTCTATACGTATATCTAGAGTATTTGTACTCGTATCATACCTAGCTTCTATACGTATTTACTATTGGTATATACACATCAAATCACCACCTAACCAGCCCTTGTTACTACCCTAGGTATAAGGTAATTGCTTTTGTATTATTGTTTGACAAATACATAAGATTACAAACTAAAATTTTGTCATGTTATCCTTAAAGATCACATTTTTAGGAGTATATATGTATCATCATTTTGATTCATTTACTACTTCAATCTCCTAGCTAAAACACACACACTTATAACCCTTAAACACCTTCAACAATTCAGTAAAGTTCTAAGAAGATCTAGCTTCAAAAACCTTACATAAACACCATAAGAAAACCATACAAAAACACTTCAAGAAAACCTTCCAAGAACACCAACTTACTTCCAATCTTTCATCCACTTCTATCACCCTTTTGATTCTAGCTTCTTACTCCTCTTTTACAGCAAACTTATCCAAGGAACTTGAGGTAGAATCTATGTTCATAACCTTGTTCGATTCATATATATATAGCTATCTTATTTTGTGGTACAAAAGTTTAACAACAAGAACATAGTTTGAATGTTTTCAAACTTGTTTGCAAACTAAATAGATCCTTCTAACTTAACTTTTAAAATACTTCAAGACCTGTAATATAACTTAAATATATGCTAATTTAATAAGGTAAAACTTGGTTTTTCAAAGTATAAGTATTTTTAGAAAAATGGTCATTAAATGATTTTTTTTTGTAACAAAATGTTTAACTTCATATGTTTCACTAATGTTTCACTTATGCCGTATGATTTTGAATACAAACCAAGGTATTTACAGTTCATAGTCTTAAAGAAGAACTCGATCCAAGAAGATGGCAATTTGAATCAACGAAAACGGACTTGTAACGAAGAAACTATGACCGAAACAAAATTGGTTATCCTAGATCATTTCAACTACGGGATCAATTGGAAAAAAAGATATAAATCACATATTTCTAAGATAACATGATATTTTATATATATGTACTCATAATTCAATTTCATATGGTTCAGGATCACCCGTAAACAACACGAGAAGATTAATCATAAGATCCCATGATTGTACGCAACACGTCATTTGACAACACCGGTACTTTATGTACGCAACACGTCATTTGACAACACCGGTACCATGGGTCAAGATTAATCTCGACCAACACATATACGATGGGGTTTTATGGGAGTTTTATTTATTTCGTTGGGGGTTTATTTATTGCGGGTATATTAAACATCTAAAAATGAACCATTAAAATTGAATTACTAACATCGAAACGCTAACTACGGACTAAGGAATTATTCAAAGTATTAAAAGTATTATAAATATATATACGAGATGTTTGTTTAAAATGAAAATATATTGATATATTATATATGGATAGGTTCGTGATATCAACCGGAAGACCAAGTCAAAAATATATATATCTTCGAGACAACAGTGAGTATATAGTCCCACTTTTAAACTCTAAATATTTCGGGATGAGAATACATGTATTTTATGTTTTACGTTATGGACACAAGTAACTGAAAAATATATTCTACGTTGAGTTGTACCACTGGCATACTTCCCTGTAGCTTGGTAACTGTTATTTACAGCGGTATTGTAAACGCGAATCCTGTTGATAGATCTATCGGGCCTGACAACCCCAACCGGACTGGACGACCAGTATTCAACGGTTGCACAGTACTTCGTTTTGCGACTACACCTTGGTACGGTGTAGTAAGATTTCATATTAAAGGGAATATGCGACGTGATTAAATGTTAAGTATGGTTATCAAGTGCTCAACCACTTAGAATATTTTTATTGAAATGATTATATACGAAATCTTGTGGTCCATTGTTATAACGCTGCTAGCATCAAACCTATATATCTCACCAACTTTATGTTGACGTTTTAAAGCATGTTATTCTCAGGTACGAATTAAGTCTTCCGCTGTGCATTAGCTCATGTTAAGGATACTACTTGGGACCATTTAAGCTATGATACAAGGACGTTGCATTCGAGTCATTGAAGTTCATTAAAGACTATTGTTATGAAAATGGCAGATTAGATCATTTGGTTGTTATAAAATGTTAGGCTAATATGTCAACTCTCGATGTAATAATAGATTGCCTTTAAGAAATAAATGAAACGTTTGTAAAATGTATCATATAGAGGTCAAGTACCTCGCGATGTTATCAACTATTGTAATTCGTTTTTAATCTATATGGACGATGTCCGGATGATTAGTTTCGGATCCTTTCAGTTGGTATCAGAGCGTTGGTCTTAGCGAACCAGGCCTTGCATTAGTGTGTCTAACTAGTAGTTGTTAGGATACATTAAGTGAGTCTGGACTTTGACCGTGTCTGCCTGTCAAAAGTTTTGCTTATCAATCCTAGTCGGAAATCATCTGCTTATCATCCTTAGGGAACTGCCTGCTTATCATTCTTAAGTCTAGACACGTCTTACTGCATTTAGTGCATCGATAGTGTATAGACAAAATTCATATCTTAGCGTATCTGTTACTATAGACATTGCCTGACGTATTTCAAAGATTCTCCGTAATTCATGGGATTTTGATATTATATATACATATGTAAATTATGTATTGAAGAGTACCAAACCCAACTCCTATAATCTATTCCAAACCAAAAATTCACTTCTCCGACTATACAAGATGGATTCTTCATCCAGTTCGAATTCCTCCGACTTCGATAGCTACGCCGATATGGATTTCCATTCGAGCTCCGAGAACAGCGTCACCGGAATGATCAACCAATTTCCCATCATCTATTTTGGATGAATTGGGGATGGGTTCGTAATATACTAAATCTCTGGAGGCAAGAAGAAGGTGATCCATTCCATCCACCAAATTGTCCTCTTAACGATGAACTTGAAGCACTTACCGGTGAACCTATTCGAAACACCATTTTCTCGCTCATTTCTAGAGTATCTCGTCATGATTACATACTATCCCATATTTCGAATCTTGTTCATTCGCTCGTTCCAACCGTCAATCATCCCGGTATAATAGAAGAAGTCAACGAGCTTCGCGCTCGGGTAGTGGCTTTAGAAAATACGGTGCGAAGGTTACAAACACCAGCAGCAGCACCAGCAGCATAATCTATACCACCATCATCAACGCCGACAGTACTCTTGTCACCCCCAAAATCTCAACATCACAATCTGTATCTCGAATATCAACATCACACGACTCAATATCTGTACTTCGAGTATGATCTTCGTTCTATATATCGTTCTACATCGATTATCTTCGCTTTACGTATCGTATGACGATTATGTAATTTCTAAAGTCTTAGAGATTATGTAATCTAGAATTAACGATAAATCAAATGAGTTTATTATCTTATTGACTCATTAAATCTATGATTATCTCTGAAGAAAATATATATGCAAGTATATTTTCATAAAGATAGTAATTAAAAATTCCTTCGTACAAACTAATAATGATGAAAATATTTTAACGGGTGGGTAGTACCCGAGGAATATTTAGAATTCACATTAATAAGTTATATTGTACATTCTTGAATCTGATTCAACGGTCATTTGTTATTTTACTTACAACCATCGATATACGTATCCGTTCACCCCAGAATAACCATTTCCATTTAAATTTCATATTTGAATTTTTTTTTACCTATCCAAATCCAACAAGTGGCATAAAGAAGAAACATTGGACAATTAAAATGAAATAAAATGTTGATTATAACATATGAAACTAAACAATTCTTCAATTTTGCCACTTGATTTCATCCTAAACCTCATTTGTACTTCGACAATTATAATCCTCATTCAAATCTTTTCATGATTCTTGAAAACACCTCGATCGAGAAGTTGAACCAGCCGCACCTCGTTTACGGAAGAAAGATTTATGCATACAGTGATGCACCTGAAAAATTTTCAAAACCGAAGTTATAGTTAAAACGTATCCGCGTCGAATTCCTTATCATTCATTATCAAAAACAATCATACGATTCCTTTTCAAGAAGCTAATTTTGTCACAGCTCCACTTCGACTTCTCAGTGAGACTACTCCTATTATAATCTCGATATTTATACTTTGTCCTTTCGACGTTGTTACCGGAGAACCTTTTTCACAACATCATCAGCAGACGTACCAGCAACTCGTTATCTCTTTGGCGAAACCCGCAATCAGTATTTTGAAAATCTCGTAGAAATTCTCCCAGTTATACCGAGAACGACTATCCCTAAGAATTACATTTTTCGAATGTGAAGTTCTGAAAAACATCCTGGACTATGAAGTAGTTCTTGAAATGCTGAAGAAGCAGAAAAAAAAAAAAAAAAAAAAAAAAAAAAAAAAAACTGTAAACGACTTTAACAGTCAAAAGTTTAATGATGAAGTACATTGTATTGGTAAAGCTTAGAAAAAGAGGAGAGTTGGAACTGGAAAACGGATTGAGCAAAGTATGAAGGAGGATGTAGATAAATCACAAGAACTGAATCTGCTTTCAAAGGATTCAAACGATTCAGTGCTTGCTGAAACCATTAGTAAAAAAAAAAAAACCTACCCCTTATCCTAAACCTTTCCCGATGATATTCTTCATCATCATCTTATCTTAGATATTATAAGATATCTTCATATCTTTTGTTATACATATCCTCCATATTTCTGGAGATATTCTCACAACTGTTCTTATCCAAAATCATGTATTTCTCCGTAATATCTGCGTTACAATATAAAAGAAACTGTGTTAGTTTCTAAGTTCTAAAACCTTCAAGTTTAAAATAGGAATGTTTTGAAGTAGTGTTGGGAACTGATACATGAATTAGTATAATATAATGAAACTTGATCAACTTCATTATATTACAGTAAGTCATGTTAAGTTTCTAATGGAATGTGATGATTCACAGTACCGTCATCATGTGCCATGTTACACGGCTCTTACATTCTATCAAGTCTCCAAACATATTAGAACGTATCACCTTGATAGTTCTATTTTTCCGGAATATTCGAGTAATTTAACGAATCAAGATCGTGCCATTACAATTTTATTCTAAAACCAATAGCTAGGTTCATTCCAAATTTTATACCTACGAATTCCGAACTATTGATCGCTTGACTCAAGGACGGGAAGAAGAAACGAAGGGACAAAGTCCCAAAATAGAAATTGGGGTATAGATCACAGCAAATAGGAGAGAATATTAACTATGGATGACAATGATTATGGAAAACAGAAGCAGGAGCATCGAAGTATAAGGAAAGATATCAAACCCAACAACCACCCAGAAACTACAAACCATGTATATCAATACGTATGGCGACGTAAAGACACGGGAGAATTAGAAACATTATAATTCCAAGAAAATCATAAAAGTGAATAGATTCTTCTGGCGGTAGATGGAAGAGAAGAATGAAAGATATAAAAGTTAGAAGTATAACAAAAATCAGAACGGGATGAAGCATTTCAAAGGATACCTTAAAGTAGGAATTAAGGAGAAAGAGTAGAAGATGCGAGTTGTGAAAAATAAGGAAACGAAGGGGTGGATTTATAGTGAAATATCCGACAGAGAAATCGAAACAGATTACCGCATTAAATCAAAGAAGATTCTGATCGCCGAATAACCAAATCTTATTACGTAAGATTTTTCCTAAATCCCTTAAATCCCGGAAATCAATTCTAAACCACGTCATCGATTAAAAACGATTCCATATTTACTCATTTCATTTTTTTTTTGTGATAGCTTCGCTCGTGCGTCTCACATAACCAAATCGTTTTATCTAAATCTTTCAATAATGATAAAATTTCATTATTACCTCATATTCGTCATGAAAACATTCCTATGGTTATTTATGACAACCTCTACCAAATTTCGAGGACGAAATTTCTTTAACGGATGGGTACTGTAACGACCCGGAAATTTCCGACCAAATTTAAACTCTAATCTCTATATGGTTCCGACACGATAAGCAAAAACCCTAAAGTTGACCCGCATTTTTTTCGATCGTTCTATACTTATAAGATTAATATTTACATAAATTAAAACTTACCAACATGATAAGTAATCCAAATTGTCGAGATTTATATTTCCGAAAAGAGTTTTACACAACGTTTGACCGTCTAGTTTGACCGACGATATCACGAACTATACAATATATGATAATTATACGTTTGCGTATATATATGTATATATACATATTTAACATGATTAATGAATGTTTTAATATCTTATTTTGTATCAAAAACTATAAGTTATAAGTATATTTTGAAACTACTAACTTAAGTTTTCAAAACGATAACTATACGTAACGTTATTTGACATAAATACTTAAGACTTATAATGTTTATACATATATCGTATAAGTAATGTATTTACTCACTTTTAAGACTTAAATACATAAAATCATATAAGTGTATTCACAAAAGATAGCTATATTTGAATCCTCATTCCATTTTTCACAAAATTTCTATACGTATATCTAGAGTATTTGTACTCGTATCATACCTAGCTTCTATACGTATTTACTATTGGTATATACACATCAAATCACCACCTAACCAGCCCTTGTTACTACCCTAGGTATAAGGTAATTGCTTTTGTATTATTGTTTGACAAATACATAAGATTACAAACTAAAATTTTGTCATGTTATCCTTAAAGATCACATTTTTAGGAGTATATATGTATCATCATTTTGATTCATTTACTACTTCAATCTCCTAGCTAAAACACACACACTTATAACCCTTAAACACCTTCAACAATTCAGTAAAGTTCTAAGAAGATCTAGCTTCAAAAACCTTACATAAACACCATAAGAAAACCATACAAAAACACTTCAAGAAAACCTTCCAAGAACACCAACTTACTTCCAATCTTTCATCCACTTCTATCACCCTTTTGATTCTAGCTTCTTACTCCTCTTTTACAGCAAACTTATCCAAGGAACTTGAGGTAGAATCTATGTTCATAACCTTGTTCGATTCATATATATATAGCTATCTTATTTTGTGGTACAAAAGTTTAACAACAAGAACATAGTTTGAATGTTTTCAAACTTGTTTGCAAACTAAATAGATCCTTCTAACTTAACTTTTAAAATACTTCAAGACCTGTAATATAACTTAAATATATGCTAATTTAATAAGGTAAAACTTGGTTTTTCAAAGTATAAGTATTTTTAGAAAAATGGTCATTAAATGATTTTTTTTTGTAACAAAATGTTTAACTTCATATGTTTCACTAATGTTTCACTTATGCCGTATGATTTTGAATACAAACCAAGGTATTTACAGTTCATAGTCTTAAAGAAGAACTCGATCCAAGAAGATGGCAATTTGAATCAACGAAAACGGACTTGTAACGAAGAAACTATGACCGAAACAAAATTGGTTATCCTAGATCATTTCAACTACGGGATCAATTGGAAAAAAAGATATAAATCACATATTTCTAAGATAACATGATATTTTATATATATGTACTCATAATTCAATTTCATATGGTTCAGGATCACCCGTAAACAACACGAGAAGATTAATCATAAGATCCCATGATTGTACGCAACACGTCATTTGACAACACCGGTACTTTATGTACGCAACACGTCATTTGACAACACCGGTACCATGGGTCAAGATTAATCTCGACCAACACATATACGATGGGGTTTTATGGGAGTTTTATTTATTTCGTTGGGGGTTTATTTATTGCGGGTATATTAAACATCTAAAAATGAACCATTAAAATTGAATTACTAACATCGAAACGCTAACTACGGACTAAGGAATTATTCAAAGTATTAAAAGTATTATAAATATATATACGAGATGTTTGTTTAAAATGAAAATATATTGATATATTATATATGGATAGGTTCGTGATATCAACCGGAAGACCAAGTCAAAAATATATATATCTTCGAGACAACAGTGAGTATATAGTCCCACTTTTAAACTCTAAATATTTCGGGATGAGAATACATGTATTTTATGTTTTACGATATGGACACAAGTAACTGAAAAATATATTCTACGTTGAGTTGTACCACTGGCATACTTCCCTGTAGCTTGGTAACTGTTATTTACAGCGGTATTGTAAACGCGAATCCTGTTGATAGATCTATCGGGCCTGACAACCCCAACCGGACTGGACGACCAGTATTCAACGGTTGCACAGTACTTCGTTTTGCGACTACACCTTGGTACGGTGTAGTAAGATTTCATATTAAAGGGAATATGCGACGTGATTAAATGTTAAGTATGGTTACCAAGTGCTCAACCACTTAGAATATTTTTATTGAAATGATTATATACGAAATCTTGTGGTCCATTGTTATAACGCTGCTAGCATCAAACCTATATATCTCACCAACTTTATGTTGACGTTTTAAAGCATGTTATTCTCAGGTACGAATTAAGTCTTCCGCTGTGCATTAGCTCATGTTAAGGATACTACTTGGGACCATTTAAGCTATGATACAAGGACGTTGCATTCGAGTCATTGAAGTTCATTAAAGACTATTGTTATGAAAATGGCAGATTAGATCATTTGGTTGTTATAAAATGTTAGGCTAATATGTCAACTCTCGATGTAATAATAGATTGCCTTTAAGAAATAAAAGAAACGTTTGTAAAATGTATCATATAGAGGTCAAGTACCTCGCGATGTTATCAACTATTGTAATTCGTTTTTAATCTATATGGACGATGTCCGGATGATTAGTTTCGGATCCTTTCAACCCGCTCTAAAGATTTACTATATGGAGCCTTTGTGGTTGATCACATGTAATCTTGAGTAAAGGAGAATATCATTATATCCTCTGACCTGAGACACATATTGGGTTCAGATATTCACCGAATATTGTGCCTTGATTCTTTCCTTCGCTATTCTGAAACATGGTAGTACATAAGGGAGGCTTCAGGTATGGTACGAAGTGTGGTGTCTAGGACGTATGTAGTCAAGATGGAATTTGTCCCTCTTATTCGTTGAGAGTCAGATGTCTAAGGCCTGACAAAGTTAAATCTATAAGAGAGTGATCATTCTATGTCTCTTGGATTTAACATGACATCTAGGACAAAAGGATATATTGAAAGATTCACCTAATCATATTCGAGATGGGAACTCGAAAGGGATGATGTTATTGAATGGCACTAAGTCATAACATGTTGGGGGTGATGGACGGTCGTTAGGTGGTATCTGTCACTTGCATTAATTCCTTATGTTTCTCGTGCAAGTGGGAGATTGAAGGTATTTCATATGCCCGAGAGACATAAGTGATTAATGTGGCCAATAGGTTATGATCCAAGTCGGGTCATACCCAATAACAAGCCGACAACACCTAAATAGTATTTGTTTTAATGAATGGATTTTAAAATAAATACTAGACACTTTGACTTTAGAAATTGGTTTTCTAAAGATAATATGCTTGAATAATTATTTGGATAATTATAAATGCAAGTGTGATAATTTTATAAAATGGTTATAAAATTAAGTATATGCGCAAGTAACAAATGGACAACTTATAAATGGCTTATAAGTTTTATAATTTACAAGTAAATATATTTATATTTACTTATCTTTATAATGGGTTATATAAAGAATTAAGTGTAAGTATCAAATGGGATTTTCCTCCACAAGTTAATTTTATTAATTTGAATTATAAAGGAAAAATGCAATATTTTCTACCCAATAGATGGGGTGGCGGTTTGTAGGCTCCAAGAAAAGCAACCCCATGCTTGTCTTGGTCATTGAAATATCTCCATTTGATACCACACCTTTGGTACTTTTCTCACACATCATTACTTGCAATTTTGAACAACCAAAAATTCTCCTCCTCACCCATTTCTTGGCCGAAATTTTGGAGAGGACAAAAGGGTTCTTCAAGTTTGATTTCAAGCTTATTTTGGTGTAAAAATCCTAACTACATACAAGGGTGTTGTTGTTCTAAGGCTTGTGGGTATTATCTCTTGAGGTTTCAAGTTAGAAACTTGCTTTTCACCATCATCATCTTCTTCCTTGTTCTTCACCTCCTTTTGGAGCAGGTATAACCTTTCACTAGCTTCTATTTACATTTAAGTGTATTTTCAAGACTAGATCTTTAATGGAATTCTTGTTTTAAAAGGTTAAAACTTTGCATGCATAAACTTGTAAAATGCTTCCGCTTTATACACATATTGAAATGTCCCGTTCTTATTGATTAAAAACGTTCCATATTAATTGATTTCGTTGCGAGGTTTTGACCTCTATATGAGACGTTTTTCAAAGACTGCATTCATTTTTAAAACAAACCATAACCTTTATTTCATAGATAAAGGTTTTAAAAAGCTTTACGTAGATTATCAAATAATGATAATCTAAAATATCCTGTTTACACACGACCATTACATAATGGTTTACAATACAAATATGTTACAACAAAATAAGTTTCTTGAATGCAGTTTTTACACAATATCATACAAGCATGGACTCAAAATCTTGTCCTTATTTAAGTATGCGACAGCGGAAGCTCTTAATAATCACCTGAGAATTAACATGCTTAAAACGTCAACAAAAATGTTGGTGAGTTATAGGTTTAACCTATATATATCAAATCATAATAATAGACCACAAGATTTCATATTTCAATACACATCCCATACATAGAGATAAAAATCATTCATATGGTGAACACCTGGTAACCGACATTAACAAGATGCATATATAAGAATATCCCCATCATTCCGGGACACCCTTCGGATATGATATAAATTTCGAAGTACTAAAGCATCCGGTACTTTGGATGGGGTTTGTTAGGCCCAATAGATCTATCTTTAGGATTCGCGTCAATTAGGGTGTCTGTTCCCTAATTCTTAGATTACCAGACTTAATAAAAAAAGGGGCATATTCGATTTCGATAATTCAACCATAGAATGTAGTTTCACGTACTTGTGTCTATTTTGTAAATCATTTATAAAACCTGCATGTATTCTCATCCCAAAAATATTAGATTTTAAAAGTGGGACTATAACTCACTTTCACAGATTTTTACTTCGTCGGGAAGTAAGACTTGGCCACTGGTTGATTCACGAACCTATAACAATATATACATATATATCAAAGTATGTTCAAAATATATTTACAACACTTTTAATATATTTTGATGTTTTAAGTTTATTAAGTCAGCTGTCCTCGTTAGTAACCTACAACTAGTTGTCCACAGTTAGATGTACAGAAATAAATCGATAAATATTATCTTGAATCAATCCACGACCCAGTGTATACGTATCTCAGTATTGATCACAACTCAAACTATATATATTTTGGAATCAACCTCAACCCTGTATAGCTAACTCCAACATTCACATATAGAGTGTCTATGGTTGTTCCGAAATATATATAGATGTGTCGACATGATAGGTCGAAACATTGTATACGTGTCTATGGTATCTCAAGATTACATAATATATAATACAAGTTGATTAAGTTATGGTTGGAATAGATTTGTTACCAATTTTCACGTAGCTAAAATGAGAAAAATTATCCAATCTTGTTTTACCCATAACTTCTTCATTTTAAATCCGTTTTGAGTGAATCAAATTGCTATGGTTTCATATTGAACTCTATTTTATGAATCTAAACAAAAAAAGTATAGGTTTCTAGTCGGAAAAATAAGTTACAAGTCGTTTTTGTAAAGGTAGTCATTTCAGTCGAAAGAACGACGTCTAGATGACCATTTTAGAAAACATACTTCCACTTTGAGTTTAACCATAATTTTTGGATATAGTTTCATGTTCATAATAAAAATCATTTTCTCAGAATAACAACTTTTAAATCAAATTTTATCATAGTTTTTAATTAACTAACCCAAAACAGCCCGCGGTGTTACTACGACGGCGTAAATCCGATTTTACGGTGTTTTTCGTGTTTCCAGGTTTTAAATCATTAAGTTAGCATATCATATAGATATAGAACATGTGTTTAGTTGATTTTAAAAGTCAAGTTAGAAGGATTAACTTTTGTTTGCGAACAAGTTTAGAATTAACTAAACTATGTTCTAGTGATTACAAGTTTAAACCTTCGAATAAGATAGCTTTATATGTATGAATCGAATGATGTTATGAACATCATTACTACCTTAAGTTCCTTGGATAAACCTACTGGAAAAGAGAAAAATGGATCTAGCTTCAACGGATCCTTGGATGGTTCGAAGTTCTTGAAGCAGAATCATGACACGAAAACAAGTTCAAGTAAGATCATCACTTGAAATAAGATTGTTATAGTTATAGAAATTGAACCAAAGTTTGAATATGATTATTACCTTGTATTAGAATGATAACCTACTGTAAGAAACAAAGATTTCTTGAGGTTGGATGATCACCTTACAAGATTGGAAGTGAGCTAGCAAACTTGAAAGTATTCTTGATTTTATGAAACTAGAACTTTTGGAATTTATGAAGAACACTTAGAACTTGAAGATAGAACTTGAGAGAGTTCAATTAGATGAAGAAAATTGAAGAATGAAAGTGTTTGTAGGTGTTTTTGGTCGTTGGTGTATGGATTAGATATAAAGGATATGTAATTTTGTTTTCATGTAAATAAGTCATGAATGATTACTCATATTTTTGTAATCTTATGAGATATTTCATGCTAGTTGCCAAATGATGGTTCCCACATGTGTTAGGTGACTCACATGGGCTGCTAAGAGCTGATCATTGGAGTGTATATACCAATAGTACATACATCTAAAAGCTGTGTATTGTACGAGTACGAATACGGGTGCATACGAGTAGAATTGTTGATGAAACTGAACGAGGATGTAATTGTAAGCATTTTTGTTAAGTAAAAGTATTTTGATAAGTGTATTGAAGTCTTTCAAAAGTGTATAAATACATATTAAAACACTACATGTATATACATTTTAACTGAGTCGTTAAGTCATCGTTAGTCGTTACATGTAAGTGTTGTTTTGAAACTTTTAGGTTAACGATCTTGTTAAATGTTGTTAACCCAATGTTTATAATATCAAATGAGATTTTAAATTATTATATTATCATGATATTATCATGTATGAATATCTCTTAATATGATATATATACATTAAATGTCTTTACAACGATAATCGTTACATATATGTCTCGTTTAAAAAATCATTAAGTTAGTAGTCTTGTTTTTACATATGTAGTTCATTGTTAATATACTTAATGATATGTTTACTTATCATAGTATCATGTTAACTATATATATATCCATATATATGTCATCATATAGTTTTTACAAGTTTTAACGTTCGTGAATCACCGGTCAACTTGGGTGGTCAATTGTCTATATGAAACATATTTCAATTAATCAAGTCTTAACAAGTTTGATTGCTTAACATGTTGGAAACATTTAATCATGTAAATATCAATCTCAATTAATATATATAAACATGGAAAAGTTCGGGTCACTACAGTACCTACCCGTTAAATAAATTTCGTCCCGAAATTTTAAGCTGTTGAAGGTGTTGACGAATCTTCTGGAAATAGATGCGGGTATTTCTTCTTCATCTGATCTTCACGCTCCCAGGTGAACTCGGGTCCTCTACGAGCATTCCATCGAACCTTAACAATTGGTATCTTGTTTTGCTTAAGTCTTTTAACCTCACGATCCATTATTTCGACGGGTTCTTCGATGAATTGGAGTTTTTCGTTGATTTGGATTTCATCTAACGGAATAGTGAGATCTTCTTTAGCAAAACATTTCTTTAAATTCGAGACGTGGAAAGTGTTATGTACAGCCGCGAGTTGTTGAGGTAACTCTAGTCGGTAAGCTACTGGTCCGACACGATCAATAATCTTGAATGGTCCAATATACCTTGGATTTAATTTCCCTCGTTTACCAAATCGAACAACGCCTTTCCAAGGTGCAACTTTAAGCATGACCATCTCTCCAATTTCAAATTCTATATCTTTTCTTTTAATGTCAGCGTAGCTCTTTTGTCGACTTTGGGCGGTTTTCAACCGTTGTTGAATTTGGATGATCTTCTCGGTAGTTTCTTGTATAATCTCCGAACCCGTAATCTGTCTATCCCCCACCTCACTCCAACAAATCGGAGACCTGCACTTTCTACCATAAAGTGCTTCAAACGGTGCCATCTCAATGCTTGAATGGTAGCTGTTGTTGTAGGAAAATTCTGCTAACGGTAGATGTCGATCCCAACTGTTTCCGAAATCAATAACACATGCTCGTAGCATGTCTTCAAGTGTTTGTATCGTCCTTTCGCTCTGCCCATCAGTTTGTGGATGATAGGCAGTACTCATGTCTAGACGAGTTCCTAATGCTTGCTGTAATGTCTGCCAGAATCTTGAAATAAATCTGCCATCCCTATCAGAGATAATAGAGATTGGTATTCCATGTCTGGAGACGACTTCCTTCAAATACAGTCGTGCTAACTTCTCCATCTTGTCATCTTCTCTTATTGGTAGGAAGTGTGCTGATTTGGTGAGACGATCAACTATTACCCAAATAGTATCAAAACCACTTGCAGTCCTTGGCAATTTAGTGATGAAATCCATGGTAATGTTTTCCCATTTCCATTCCGGGATTTCGGGTTGTTGAAGTAGACCTGATGGTTTCTGATGCTCAGCTTTGACCTTAGAACACGTCAAACATTCTCCTACATATTTAGCAACATCGGCTTTCATACCCGGCCACCAAAAATGTTTCTTGAGATCCTTGTACATCTTCCCCGTTCCAGGATGTATTGAGTATCTGGTTTTATGAGCTTCTCTAAGTACCATATCTCTCATATCTCCAAATTTTGGTACCCAAATTCTTTCAGCCCTATACCGGGTTCCGTCTTCCCGAATATTAAGATGCTTCTCCGATCCTTTGGGTATTTCATCCTTTAAATTTCCCTCTTTTAAAACTCCTTGTTGCGCCTCCTTTATTTGAGTAGTAAGGTTAGTGTGAATCATTATATTCATAGATTTTACTCGAATGGGTTCTCTGTCCTTTCTGCTCAAGGCGTCGGCTACCACATTTGCCTTCCCCGGGTGGTAACGAATCTCAAAGTCGTAATCATTCAATAATTCAATCCACCTACGCTGCCTCATATTCAGTTGTTTCTGATTAAATATGTGTTGAAGACTTTTGTGGTCGGTATATATAATACTTTTGACCCCATATAAGTAGTGCCTCCAAGTCTTTAATGCAAAAACAACCGCGCCTAATTCCAAATCATGCGTCGTATAATTTTGTTCGTGAATCTTTAATTGTCTAGACGCATAAGCAATCACCTTCGTTCGTTGCATTAACACACAACCGAGACCTTTCTTTGATGCGTCACAATAAATCACAAAATCATCATTCCCTTCAGGCAATGACAATATAGGTGCCGTAGTTAGCTTTTTCTTCAATAACTGAAACGCTTTCTCTTGTTCATCATTCCATTCAAATTTCTTCCCTTTATGCGTTAATGCAGTCAAGGGTTTTGCTATTCTGGAAAAGTCTTGGATGAACCTTCTGTAATAACCAGCTAGTCCTAAAAACTGGCGTATGTGTTTCGGAGTTTTCGGGGTTTCCCACTTTTCAACAATTTCTATCTTTGCCGGATCCACCTTAATACCTTCTTTGTTCACTATGTGACCGAGGAATTGAACTTCTTCCAACCAAAATGCACACTTTGAAAACTTAGCGTACAATTCTTCCTTCCTCAATACTTCTAACACCTTTCTCAAATGTTCACCGTGTTCTTGGTCATTCTTTGAGTAAATAAGTATGTCATCAATGAAAACAATGACAAACTTGTCAAGGTATGGTCCACACACTCGGTTCATAAGGTCCATGAACACAGCTGGTGCATTAGTTAAACCAAACGGCATGACCATAAACTCGTAATGACCGTAACGTGTTCTGAAAGCAGCCTTTGGAATATCATCTTCTTTCACCTGCATTTGATGATACCCGGAACGTAAGTCAATCTTTGAATAAACAGACGAGCCTTGTAGTTGATCAAATAAGTCGTCGATTCTCGGTAGTGGGTAGCGGTTCTTGATGGTAAGTTTGTTCAACTCTCGGTAGTTGATACACAACCTGAATGTACCATCTTTCTTCTTGACAAACAAAACAGGAGCTCCCCACGGTGATGTGCTTGGTCGAATGAAACCACGCTCTAAAAGTTCTTGTAATTGGCCTTGCAGTTCTTTCATCTCACTGGGTGCGAGTCTGTAAGGAGCACGAGCTATTGGTGCAGCTCCTGGTACAAGATCTATTTGAAATTCAACGGATCGATGTGGGGGTAATCCCGGTAATTCTTTCGGAAATACATCGGGAAATTCTTTTGCGACGGGAACATCATTGATGCTCTTTTCTTCAGTTTGTACTTTCTCGACGTGTGCTAAAACAGCATAGCAACCTTTTCTTATTAGTTTTTGTGCCTTCAAATTACTAATAAGATGTAGCTTCGTGTTGCCCTTTTCTCCGTACACCATTAAGGGTTTTCCTTTTTCTCGTATAATGCGGATTGCATTTTTGTAACAAACGATCTCTGCTTTCACTTCTTTCAACCAGTCCATACCGATTATCACATCAAAACTCCCTAACTCTACTGGTATCAAATCAATCTTAAATGCTTCGCTAACCAGTTTAATTTCTCGATTCCGACATATATTATCTGCTGAAATTAATTTACCATTTGCTAATTCGAGTAAAAATTTACTATCCAAAGGCGTCAATGGACAACTTAATTTAGCACAAAAATCTCTACTCATATAGCTTCTATCCGCACCCGAATCAAATAAAACGTAAGCAGATTTATTGTCAATAAGAAACGTACCCGTAACAAGCTCTGGGTCTTCCTGTGCCTCTGCCGCATTAATATTGAAAACTCTTCCGCGGCCTTGTCCATTTGTGTTCTCTTGGTTCGGGAAATTTCTAATAATGTGGCCCGGTTTTCCACATTTATAACAAACTACATTGGCATAACTTGCTCCGACACTACTTGCTCCGCCATTACTCGTTCCGACACCATTTGTTCCTTTCGTTCTATTAACCCCTGGTCCGTAGACCTCACACTTCACCGCGCTATGACCATTTCTTTTACACTTGTTGCAAAATTTGGTGCAGAACCCCGAGTGATACTTTTCACACCTTTGGCATAGCTGCTTCTGATTGTTGTTGTTGTTCCGGTTATTATTGTTGTTGGGATGATTGTTGCAGTTGCTGTTGTTGTTGTTGTTGTTGTTGGGCCGTTTGTTGTAGTTGCGATTGATGTTGCGATTGTTGGGATAATTGTTGCGATTATTGTTGTAATTGCTGTTGTTGTTGTATTGGTGATTCTTATCACCGTTTTCCTCCCACTTTCTTTTGACTTGCTTCACATTGGCCTCTTCAGCAGTCTGTTCTTTAATTCTTTCTTCAATCTGGTTCACTAGTTTGTGAGCCATTCTACATGCCTGTTGTATGGAGGCGGGCTCGTGTGAACTTATATCTTCTTGGATTCTTTCCGGTAATCCTTTCACAAACGCGTCGATCTTCTCTTCCTCATCTTCGAATGCTCCCGGACACAATAGGCACAATTCTGTGAATCGTCTTTCGTACGTGGTAATATCAAATCCTTGGGTTCGTAACCCTCTAAGTTCTGTCTTGAGCTTATTGACCTCGGTTCTGGGACGGTACTTCTCGTTCATCAAGTGCTTGAATGCTGACCACGGTAGTGCGTACGCATCATCTTGTCCCACTTGCTCTAGATAGGTATTCCACCATGTTAACGCAGAACCTGTGAAGGTATGCGTAGCGTACTTCACTTTGTCTTCTTCAGTACACTTACTTATGGCAAACACCGATTCAACCTTCTCGGTCCACCGTTTCAATCCGATCGGTCCTTCGGTTCCATCAAATTCCAAAGGTTTGCAGGCAGTGAATTCTTTGTAGGTGCATCCTACACGATTTCCTGTACTGCTAGATCCAAGGTTATTGTTGGTATGTAGCGCAGCCTGTACTGCGGCTATGTTTGAAGCTAGAAAAGTACGGAATTCCTCTTCATTCATATTCACGGTGTGTCGAGTAGTCGGTGCCATTTCCTTCAAAATAGTTAAATGGAACAAGTTAATCATACAGAATATTAAGAGTAGTTAATAGTATTTCGTAGCATAATATGAACTCATTTATAAAAGCTTTTTCTTCATATTAGCATTTTATAAGTTTAAATTCGGGTAGTACCTACCCGTTAAGTTCATACTTAGTAGCTAATATACAATTCAACTACTACAATTCTATATGAAAAACTGATTGTAATAATATTTCGCGTTCAAACTTTTATACAATATTTTACAAACTTACAATACCGCTTATTTTACATAAAGCATGAAATATAGCACACAATAACTTTGATACAAGGTAGTTGTGAAGACAATTCTAGCTAGTACACAAGTCGTTCGGCAAAGGCAATAAAGACACGTAATTCATACGTCCAGAAACAAGTCATGCATTCTGGTTTTACTAGGACTACTTCCCATCCTTGGTCTTGTGCAACATAACCGTTATGGCCGTTGATAAGACAGCGTGTTGTAACGTCATCAAAGGGACGAGGGTTACGTAATGTCCAACAGTCCCGTAATAATCTAAAAACCTCATTTCTTACCCCAATTACCGACTCCGTCACTTGTGGAAACGTTTTGTTTAATAGTTGTAGCCCGATGTTCTTGTTCTCACTTTGGTGAGAAGCGAACATTACTAATCCGTAAGCATAACATGCTTCTTTATGTTGCATGTTAGCCGCTTTTTCTAAATCACGAAGTCCAATATTCGGATATATTGAGTCAAAATAATTTCTTAACCCGTTGCGTAAAATAGCATTTGGGTTCCCCGCAATATATGCGTCAAAGTAAACACATCGTAACTTATGGGTTTCCCAATGTGATATCCCCCATCTTTCAAACGAAAGTCTCTTATAAACCAAGACATTCTTGGAACGTTCTTCGAATGTCTTACAAACTGATCTCGCCTTAAATAGTTGTGCCGAAGAATTCTGGCCGACTCTAGACAAGATTTCATCAATCATGTCTCCGGGTAGGTCTCTTAAAATATTGGGTTGTCTATCCATTTTGTGTTTTTAAACTGTAAAATAGACAAGAGTTAGTTTCATAAAAAAATACTTATTAATACAAGCAATGTTTACATATATCATAAAGCATAAGAACACTATATTACATATATTACACCACACGAATACAACTATCTTATTCCGACTCGCTCGTTTCTTCTTCTTCGGTTTTGGTTCGTTTTGCCAAGTTTCTAGGGATATATGATGTTCCCCTAATACGAGCCGTCGTTGTCCACATTGGTTTAGAAAAACCTGGTGGTTTAGAGGTTCCCGGGTCATTGTTACAACTTAAGGACTTCGGGGGTTGACGATACATATAAAGTTCATCGGGGTTGGAATTAGATTTCTCTATTTTTATGCCCTTTCCCTTATTATTTTCTTTTGCCTTTTTAAATTCAGTTGGGGTAATTTCTATAACATCATCGGAATTCTCGTCGGAATCCGATTCATCGGAGAATTGGTAATCCTCCCAATATTTTGCTTCCTTGGCGGAAACACCATTGACCATAATTAACTTTGGTCGGTTGGTTGAGGATTTTCTTTTACTTAACCTTTTTATTATTTCCCCCACCGGTTCTATTTCTTCATCCGGTTCCGATTCTTCTTCCGGTTCTGATTCTTCTTCCGGTTCCGACTCTTCTTCCGGTTCCTCTTCGGGAACTTGTGAATCAGTCCACAAATCATTCCAATTTACATTTGACTCTTCATTATTATTAGGTGAGTCAATGGGACTTGTTCTAGAGGTAGACATCTATCACATAATATCAAACACGTTAAGAGATTAATATATCACATAATATTCATATGTTAAAAATATATAGTTTCCAACAAAAATGTTAAGCAATCATTTTTAAAGAAAGCACGGTCGAAGTCCAGACTCACTAATGCATCCTAACAAACTCGATAAGACACACTAATGCAAATTTTCTGGTTCTCTAAGACCAACGCTCGGATACCAACTGAAATGTCCCGTTCTTATTGATTAAAAACGTTCCATATTAATTGATTTCGTTTCGAGGTTTTGACCTCTATATGAGACGTTTTTCAAAGACTGCATTCATTTTTAAAACAAACCATAACCTTTATTTCATAGATAAAGGTTTTAAAAAGCTTTACGTAGATTATCAAATAATGATAATCTAAAATATCCTGTTTACACACGACCATTACATAATGGTTTACAATACAAATATGTTACAACAAAATAAGTTTCTTGAATGCAGTTTTTACACAATATCATACAAGCATGGACTCAAAATCTTGTCCTTATTTAAGTATGCGACAGCGGAAGCTCTTAATAATCACCTGAGAATTAACATGCTTAAAACGTCAACAAAAATGTTGGTGAGTTATAGGTTTAACCTATATATATCAAATCATAATAATAGACCACAAGATTTCATATTTCAATACACATCCCATACATAGAGATAAAAATCATTCATATGGTGAACACCTGGTAACCGACATTAACAAGATGCATATATAAGAATATCCCCATCATTCCGGGACACCCTTCGGATATGATATAAATTTCGAAGTACTAAAGCATCCGGTACTTTGGATGGGGTTTGTTAGGCCCAATAGATCTATCTTTAGGATTCGCGTCAATTAGGGTGTCTGTTCCCTAATTCTTAGATTACCAGACTTAATAAAAAAAGGGGCATATTCGATTTCGATAATTCAACCATAGAATGTAGTTTCACGTACTTGTGTCTATTTTGTAAATCATTTATAAAACCTGCATGTATTCTCATCCCAAAAATATTAGATTTTAAAAGTGGGACTATAACTCACTTTCACAGATTTTTACTTCGTCGGGAAGTAAGACTTGGCCACTGGTTGATTCACGAACCTATAACAATATATACATATATATCAAAGTATGTTCAAAATATATTTACAACACTTTTAATATATTTTGATGTTTTAAGTTTATTAAGTCAGCTGTCCTCGTTAGTAACCTACAACTAGTTGTCCACAGTTAGATGTACAGAAATAAATCGATAAATATTATCTTGAATCAATCCACGACCCAGTGTATACGTATCTCAGTATTGATCACAACTCAAACTATATATATTTTGGAATCAACCTCAACCCTGTATAGCTAACTCCAACATTCACATATAGAGTGTCTATGGTTGTTCCGAAATATATATAGATGTGTCGACATGATAGGTCGAAACATTGTATACGTGTCTATGGTATCTCAAGATTACATAATATATAATACAAGTTGATTAAGTTATGGTTGGAATAGATTTGTTACCAATTTTCACGTAGCTAAAATGAGAAAAATTATCCAATCTTGTTTTACCCATAACTTCTTCATTTTAAATCCGTTTTGAGTGAATCAAATTGCTATGGTTTCATATTGAACTCTATTTTATGAATCTAAACAAAAAAAGTATAGGTTTCTAGTCGGAAAAATAAGTTACAAGTCGTTTTTGTAAAGGTAGTCATTTCAGTCGAAAGAACGACGTCTAGATGACCATTTTAGAAAACATACTTCCACTTTGAGTTTAACCATAATTTTTGGATATAGTTTCATGTTCATAATAAAAATCATTTTCTCAGAATAACAACTTTTAAATCAAATTTTATCATAGTTTTTAATTAACTAACCCAAAACAGCCCGCGGTGTTACTACGACGGCGTAAATCCGATTTTACGGTGTTTTTCGTGTTTCCAGGTTTTAAATCATTAAGTTAGCATATCATATAGATATAGAACATGTGTTTAGTTGATTTTAAAAGTCAAGTTAGAAGGATTAACTTTTGTTTGCGAACAAGTTTAGAATTAACTAAACTATGTTCTAGTGATTACAAGTTTAAACCTTCGAATAAGATAGCTTTATATGTATGAATCGAATGATGTTATGAACATCATTACTACCTTAAGTTCCTTGGATAAACCTACTGGAAAAGAGAAAAATGGATCTAGCTTCAACGGATCCTTGGATGGTTCGAAGTTCTTGAAGCAGAATCATGACACGAAAACAAGTTCAAGTAAGATCATCACTTGAAATAAGATTGTTATAGTTATAGAAATTGAACCAAAGTTTGAATATGATTATTACCTTGTATTAGAATGATAACCTACTGTAAGAAACAAAGATTTCTTGAGGTTGGATGATCACCTTACAAGATTGGAAGTGAGCTAGCAAACTTGAAAGTATTCTTGATTTTATGAAACTAGAACTTTTGGAATTTATGAAGAACACTTAGAACTTGAAGATAGAACTTGAGAGAGTTCAATTAGATGAAGAAAATTGAAGAATGAAAGTGTTTGTAGGTGTTTTTGGTCGTTGGTGTATGGATTAGATATAAAGGATATGTAATTTTGTTTTCATGTAAATAAGTCATGAATGATTACTCATATTTTTGTAATCTTATGAGATATTTCATGCTAGTTGCCAAATGATGGTTCCCACATGTGTTAGGTGACTCACATGGGCTGCTAAGAGCTGATCATTGGAGTGTATATACCAATAGTACATACATCTAAAAGCTGTGTATTGTACGAGTACGAATACGGGTGCATACGAGTAGAATTGTTGATGAAACTGAACGAGGATGTAATTGTAAGCATTTTTGTTAAGTAAAAGTATTTTGATAAGTGTATTGAAGTCTTTCAAAAGTGTATAAATACATATTAAAACACTACATGTATATACATTTTAACTGAGTCGTTAAGTCATCGTTAGTCGTTACATGTAAGTGTTGTTTTGAAACTTTTAGGTTAACGATCTTGTTAAATGTTGTTAACCCAATGTTTATAATATCAAATGAGATTTTAAATTATTATATTATCATGATATTATCATGTATGAATATCTCTTAATATGATATATATACATTAAATGTCTTTACAACGATAATCGTTACATATATGTCTCGTTTAAAAAATCATTAAGTTAGTAGTCTTGTTTTTACATATGTAGTTCATTGTTAATATACTTAATGATATGTTTACTTATCATAGTATCATGTTAACTATATATATATCCATATATATGTCATCATATAGTTTTTACAAGTTTTAACGTTCGTGAATCACCGGTCAACTTGGGTGGTCAATTGTCTATATGAAACATATTTCAATTAATCAAGTCTTAACAAGTTTGATTGCTTAACATGTTGGAAACATTTAATCATGTAAATATCAATCTCAATTAATATATATAAACATGGAAAAGTTCGGGTCACTACACATATATACTAACTTAATGATTTAAAACCTGGAAACACGAAAAACACCGTAAAACCGGATTTACGCCGTCGTAGTAACACCGCGGGCTGTTTTGGGTTAGTCAATTAAAAACTATGATAAACTTTGATTTAAAAGTTGTTATTCTGATAAAATGATTTTTATTATGAACATGAAACTATATCCAAAAATTATGGTTAAACTCAAAGTGGAAGTATGTTTTCTAAAATGGTCATCTAGACGTCGTTCTTTCGACTGAAATGACTACCTTTACAAAAACGACTTGTAACTTATTTTTCCGACTATAAACCTATACTTTTTCTGTTTAGATTCATAAAATAGAGTTCAATATGAAACCATAGCAATTTGATTCACTCAAAACGGATTTAAAATGAAGAAGTTATGGGTAAAACAAGATTGGATAATTTTTCTCATTTTAGCTACGTGAAAATTGGTAACAAATCTATTCCAACCATAACTTAATCAACTTGTATTGTATATTATGTAATCTTGAGATACCATAGACACGTATACAATGTTTCGACCTATCATGTCGACACATCTATATATATTTCGGAACAACCATAGACACTCTATATGTGAATGTTGGAGTTAGCTATACAGGGTTGAGGTTGATTCCAAAATATATATAGTTTGAGTTGTGATCAATACTGAGATACGTATACACTGGGTCGTGGATTGATTCAAGATAATATTTATCGATTTATTTCTGTACATCTAACTGTGGACAACTAGTTATAGGTTACTAACGAGGACAGCTGACTTAATAAACTTAAAACATCAAAATATATTAAAAGTGTTGTAAATATATTTTGAACATACTTTAATATATATGTATATATTGTTATAGGTTCGTGAATCAACAGTGGCCAAGTCTTACTTCCCGACGAAGTAAAAATCTGTGAAAGTGAGTTATAGTCCCACTTTTAAAATCTAATATTTTTGGGATGAGAATACATGCAGGTTTTATAAATGATTTACAAAATAGACACAAGTACGTGAAACTACATTCTATGGTTGAATTATCGAAATCGAATATGCCCCTTTTTATTAAGTCTGGTAATCTAAGAATTAGGGAACAGACACCCTAATTGACGCGAATCCTAAAGATAGATCTATTGGGCCTAACAAACCCCATCCAAAGTACCGGATGCTTTAGTACTTCGAAATTTATATCATATCCAAAGGGTGTCCCGGAATGATGGGGATATTCTTATATATGCATCTTGTTATTGTCGGTTACCAGGTGTTCACCATATGAATGATTTTTATCTCTATGTATGGGATGTGTATTGAAATATGAAATCTTGTGGTCTATTGTTACGATTTGATATATATAGGTTAAACCTATAACTCACCAACATTTTTGTTGACGTTTAAAGCATGTTTATTCTCAGGTGAATATTAAGAGCTTCCGCTGTTGCATACTAAAATAAGGACAAGATTTGGAGTCCATGTTTGTATGATATTGTGTAAAAACTGCATTCAAGAAACTGATTTCGATGTAACATATTTGTATTGTAAACCATTATGTAATGGTCGTGTGTAAACAGGATATTTTAGATTATCATTATTTGATAATCTACGTAAAGCTTTTTAAACCTTTATTTATGAAATAAAGGTTATGGTTTGTTTTAAAAATGAATGCAGTCTTTGAAAAACGTCTCATATAGAGGTCAAAACCTCGCAACGAAATCAATTAATATGGAACGTTTTTAATCAATAAGAACGGGACATTTCAGTTGGTATCCGAGCGTTGGTCTTAGAGAACCAGAAAATTTGCATTAGTGTGTCTTATCGAGTTTGTTAGGATGCATTAGTGAGTCTGGACTTCGACCGTGTTTTCTTTAAAAATGATTGCTTAACATTTTTGTTGGAAACTATATATTTTTAACATATGAATATTATGTGATATATTAATCTCTTAACGTGTTTGATATTATGTGATAGATGTCTACCTCTAGAACAAGTCCCATTGACTCACCTAATAATAATGAAGAGTCAAATGTAAATTGGAATGATTTGTGGACTGATTCACAAGTTCCCGAAGAGGAACCGGAAGAAGAGTCGGAACCGGAAGAAGAATCGGAACCGGAAGAAGAATCGGAACCGGATGAAGAAATAGAACGTGTGGGGGAAATAATAAAACGGTTAAGTAAAAGAAAATCCTCAACCAACCGACCAAAGTTAATTATGGTCAATGGTGTTTCCGCCAAGGAAGCAAAATATTGGGAGGATTACCAATTCTCCGATGAATCGGATTCCGACGAGAATTCCGATGATGTTATAGAAATTACCCCAACTGAATTTAAAAAGGCAAAAGAAAATAATAAGGGAAAGGACATAAAAATAGAGAAATCTAATTCCAACCCCGATGAACTTTATATGTATCGTCAACCCCCGAAGTCCTTAAGTTGTAACAATGACCCGGGAACCTCTAAACCACCAGGTTTTTCTAAACCAATGTGGACAACGACGGCTCGTATTAGGGGAACATCATATATCCCTAGAAACTTGGCAAAACGAACCAAAACCGAAGAAGAAGAAACGAGCGAGTCGGAATAAGATAGTTGTATTCGTGTGGTGTAATATATGTAATATAGTGTTCTTATGCTTTATGATATATGTAAAAATTGCTTGTATTAATAAGTATTTTTTTATGAATCTAACTCTTGTCTATTTTACAGTTTAAAAACACAAAATGAATAGACAACCCAATATTTTAAGAGACCTACCCGGAGACATGATTGATGAAATCTTGTCTAGAGTCGGCCAGAATTCTTCGGCACAACTATTTAAGGCGAGATCAGTTTGTAAGACATTCGAAGAACGTTCCAAGAATGTCTTGGTTTATAAGAGACTTTCGTTTGAAAGATGGGGGATATCACATTGGGAAACCCATAAGTTACGATATGTTTACTTTGACGCATATATTGCGGGGAACCCAAATGCTATTTTATGCAACGGGTTAAGAAATTATTTTGACTCAATATATCCGAATATTGGACTTCGTGATTTAGAAAAAGCGGCTAACATGCAACATAAAGAAGCATGTTATGCTTACGGATTAGTAATGTTCGCTTCTCACCAAAGTGAGAACAAGAACATCGGGCTACAACTATTAAACAAAACGTTTCCACAAGTGACGGAGTCGGTAATTGGGGTAAGAAATGAGGTTTTTAGATTATTACGGGACTGTTGGACATTACGTAACCCTCGTCCCTTTGATGACGTTACAACACGCTGTCTTATCAACGGCCATAACGGTTATGTTGCACAAGACCAAGGATGGGAAGTAGTCCTAGTAAAACCAGAATGCATGACTTGTTTCTGGACGTATGAATTACGTGTCTTTATTGCCTTTGTTGAACGACTTGTGTACTAGCTAGAATTGTCTTCACAACTATCTTGTATCAAAGTTATTGTGTGCTATATTTCATGCTTTATGTAAAATAAGCGGTATTGTAAGTTTGTAAAATATTGTATAAAAGTTTGAACGCGAAATATTATTATAATCAGTTTTTCATATAGAATTGTAGTAGTTGAATTGTATATTAGCTACTAAGTATGAACTTAACGGGTAGGTACTACCCGAATTTAAACTTATAAAACGCTAATATGAAGAAAAAGCTTTTATAAATGAGTTCATATTATGCTACGAAATACTATTAACTACTCTTAATATTCTGTATGATTAACTTGTTCCATTTAACTATTTTGAAGGAAATGGCACCGACTACTCGACACACCGTGAATATGAATGAAGAGGAATTCCGTACTTTTCTAGCTTCAAACATAGCCGCAGTACAGGCTGCGCTACATACCAACAATAACCTTGGATCTACCAGTACAGGAAATCGTGTAGGATGCACCTACAAAGAATTCACTGCCTGCAAACCTTTGGAATTTAATGGAACCGAAGGACCGATCGGATTGAAACGGTGGACCGAGAAGGTTGAATCGGTGTTTGCCATAAGTAAGTGTACTGAAGAGGACAAAGTGAAGTACGCTACGCATACCTTCACAGGTTCTGCGTTAACATGGTGGAATACCTATCTAGAGCAAGTGGGACAAGATGATGCGTACGCACTACCGTGGTCAGCATTCAAGCACTTGATGAACGAGAAGTACCGTCCCAGAACCGAGGTCAATAAGCTCAAGACAGAACTTAGAGGGTTACGAACCCAAGGATTTGATATTACCACGTACGAAAGACGATTCACAGAATTGTGCCTATTGTGTCCGGGAGCTTTCGAAGATGAGGAAGAGAAGATCGACGCGTTTGTGAAAGGATTACCGGAAAGAATCCAAGAAGATATAAGTTCACACGAGCCCGCCTCCATACAACAGGCATGTAGAATGGCTCACAAACTAGTGAACCAGATTGAAGAAAGAATTAAAGAACAGACTGCTGAAGAGGCCAATGTGAAGCAAGTCAAAAGAAAGTGGGAGGAAAACGGTGATAAGAATCACCAATACAACAACAACAGCAATTACAACAATAATCGCAACAATTATCCCAACAATCGCAACATCAATCGCAACTACAACAAACGGCCCAACAACAACAACAACAACAACAACAACAGCAACTACAACAATCATCCCAACAACAATAATAACCGCAACAACAACAACAATCAGAAGCAGCTATGCCAAAGGTGTGAAAAGAATCACTCGGGGTTCTGCACCAAATTTTGCAACAAGTGTAAAAGAAATGGTCATAGCGCGGCGAAGTGTGAGGTCTACGGACCAGGGGTTAATAGAACGAAAGGAACAAATGGTGTCGGAACGAGTAATGGCGGAGCAAGTAGTGTCGGAGCAAGTTATGCCAATGTAGTTTGTTATAAATGTGGAAAACCAGGCCACATTATTAGAAATTGCCCGAACCAGGAGAACACGAATGGACAAGGCCGTGGAAGAGTTTTCAATATTAATGCGGTAGAGGCACAGGAAGACCCGGAGCTTGTTACGGGTACGTTTCTTATTGACAATAAATCTGCTTACGTTTTATTTGATTCGGGTGCGGATAGAAGCTATATGAGTAGAGATTTTTGTGCTAAATTAAGTTGTCCATTGACGCCTTTGGATAGTAAATTTTTACTCGAATTAGCAAATGGTAAATTAATTTCAGCAGATAATATATGTCGGAATCGAGAAATTAAACTGGTTAGCGAAACATTTAAGATTGATTTGATACCAGTAGAGTTAGGGAGTTTTGATGTGATAATCGGTATGGACTGGTTGAAAGAAGTGAAAGCGGAGATCGTTTGTTACAAAAATGCAATTCGCATTATACGAGAAAAAGGAAAACCCTTAATGGTGTACGGAGAAAAGGGCAACACGAAGCTACATCTTATTAGTAATTTGAAGGCACAAAAACTAATAAGAAAAGGTTGCTATGCTGTTCTAGCACACGTCGAGAAAGTACAAACTGAAGAAAAGAGCATCAATGATGTTCCCATTGCAAAAGAATTTCCCGATGTATTTCCGAAAGAATTACCGGGATTACCCCCACATCGATCCGTTGAATTTCAAATAGATCTTGTACCAGGAGCTGCACCAATAGCTCGTGCTCCTTACAGACTCGCACCCAGCGAGATGAAAGAACTGCAAAGCCAATTACAAGAACTTTTAGAGCGTGGTTTCATTCGACCAAGCACATCACCGTGGGGAGCTCCTGTTTTGTTTGTCAAGAAGAAAGATGGTACATTCAGGTTGTGTATCGACTACCGAGAGTTGAACAAACTTACCATCAAGAACCGCTACCCACTACAGAGAATCGACGACTTATTTGATCAACTACAAGGCTCGTCTGTTTATTCAAAGATTGACTTACGTTCCGGGTATCATCAAATGCGGGTGAAAGAAGATGATATTCCAAAGACTGCTTTCAGAACACGTTACGGTCATTACGAGTTTATGGTCATGCCGTTTGGTTTAACTAATGCACCAGCTGTGTTCATGGACCTTATGAACCGAGTGTGTGGACCATACCTTGACAAGTTTGTCATTGTTTTCATTGATGACATACTTATTTACTCAAAGAATGACCAAGAACACGGTGAACATTTGAGAAAGGTGTTAGAAGTATTGAGGAAGGAAGAATTGTACGCTAAGTTTTCAAAGTGTGCATTTTGGTTGGAAGAAGTTCAATTCCTCGGTCACATAGTGAACAAAGAAGGTATTAAGGTGGATCCGGCAAAGATAGAAACTGTTGAAAAGTGGGAAACCCCGAAAACTCCGAAACACATACGCCAGTTTTTAGGACTAGCTGGTTACTACAGAAGGTTCATCCAAGACTTTTCCAGAATAGCAAAACCCTTGACTGCATTAACGCATAAAGGGAAGAAATTTGAATGGAATGATGAACAAGAGAAAGCGTTTCAGTTATTGAAGAAAAAGCTAACTACGGCACCTATATTGTCATTGCCTGAAGGGAATGATGATTTTGTGATTTATTGTGATGCATCAAAGCAAGGTCTCGGTTGTGTATTAATGCAACGAACGAAGGTGATTGCTTATGCGTCTAGACAATTGAAGATTCACGAACAAAATTATACGACGCATGATTTGGAATTAGGCGCAGTTGATTTGCATTAAAGACTTGGAGGCACTACTTATATGGGGTCAAAAGTGTTATATATACTGACCACAAAAGTCTTCAACACATATTTAATCAGAAACAACTGAATATGAGGCAGCGTAGGTGGATTGAATTATTGAATGATTACGACTTTGAGATTCGTTACCACCCGGGGAAGGAAAATGTGGTAGCCGATGCCTTGAGCAGGAAGGACAGAGAACCCATTCGAGTAAAATCTATGAATATAATGATTCATAATAACATTACTACTCAAATAAAGGAGGCGCAACAAGGAGTTTTAAAAGAGGGAAATTTAAAGGATGAAATACCCAAAGGATCGGAGAAGCATCTTAATATTCGGGAAGACGGAACCCGGTATAGGGCTGAAAGGATTTGGGTACCAAAATTTGGAGATATGAGAGAAATGGTACTTAGAGAAGCTCATAAAACCAGATACTCAATACATCCTGGAACGGGAAAGATGTACAAGGATCTCAAGAAACATTTTTGGTGGCCGGGTATGAAAGCCGATGTTACTAAATACGTAGGAGAATGTTTGACGTGTTCTAAGATCAAAGCTGAGCATCAGAAACCATCAGGTCTACTTCAACAACCCGAAATCCCGGAATGGAAATGGGAAAACATTACCATGGATTTCATCACTAAATTGCCAAGGACTGCAAGTGGTTTTGATACTATTTGGGTAATAGTTGATCGTCTCACCAAATCAGCACACTTCCTACCAATAAGAGAAGATGACAAGATGGAGAAGTTAGCACGACTGTATTTGAAGGAAGTCGTCTCCAGACATGGAATACCAATCTCTATTATCTCTGATAGGGATGGCAGATTTATTTCAAGATTCTGGCAGACATTACAGCAAGCATTTGGAACTCGTCTAGACATGAGTACTGCCTATCATCCACAAACTGATGGGCAGAGCGAAAGGACGATACAAACGCTTGAAGACATGCTACGAGCATGTGTTATTGATTTCGGAAACAGTTGGGATCGACATCTACCGTTAGCAGAATTTTCCTACAACAACAGCTACCATTCAAGCATTGAGATGGCGCCGTTTGAAGCACTTTATGGTAGAAAGTGCAGGTCTCCAATTTGTTGGAGTGAAGTGGGGGATAGACAGATTACGGGTCCGGAGATTATACAAGAAACTACCGAGAAGATCATCCAAATTCAACAACGGTTGAAAACCGCCCAAAGTCGACAAAAGAGCTACGCTGACATTAAAAGAAAAGATATAGAATTTGAAATTGGAGAGATGGTCATGCTTAAAGTTGCACCTTGGAAAGGCGTTGTTCGATTTGGTAAACGAGGGAAATTAAATCCAAGGTATATTGGACCATTCAAGATTATTGATCGTGTCGGACCAGTAGCTTACCGACTAGAGTTACCTCAACAACTCGCGGCTGTACATAACACTTTCCACGTCTCGAATTTAAAGAAATGTTTTGCTAAAGAAGATCTCACTATTCCGTTAGATGAAATCCAAATCAACGAAAAACTTCAATTCATCGAAGAACCCGTCGAAATAATGGATCGTGAGGTTAAAAGACTTAAGCAAAACAAGATACCAATTGTTAAGGTACGATGGAATGCTCGTAGAGGACCCGAGTTCACCTGGGAGCGTGAAGATCAGATGAAGAAGAAATACCCGCATCTATTTCCAGAAGATTCGTCAACACCTTCAACAGCTTAAAATTTCGGGACGAAATTTATTTAACGGGTAGGTACTGTAGTGACCCGAACTTTTCCATGTTTATATATATTAATTAAGATTGATATTTACATGATTAAATGTTTCCAACATGTTAAGCAATCAAACTTGTTAAGACTTGATTAATTGAAATATGTTTCATATAGACAATTGACCACCCAAGTTGATCGGTGATTCACGAACGTTAAAACTTGTAAAAACTATATGATGACATATATATGGATATATATATATATATATATAGTTAACATGATACTATGATAAGAAAACATATCATAAAGTATATTAACAATGAACTACATATGTAAAAACAAGACTACTAACTTAATGATTTTTAAACGAGACATATATGTAACGATTATCGTTGTAAAGACATTTAATGTATATATATCATATTAAGAGATATTCATACATGATAATATCATGATAATATAATAATTTAAAATCTTATTTGATATTATAAACATTGGGTTAACAACATTTAACAAGATCGTTAACCTAAAGGTTTCAAAACAACACTTACATGTAACGACTAACGATGACTTAACGACTCAGTTAAAATGTATATACATGTAGTGTTTTAATATGTATTTATACACTTTTGAAAGACTTAAATACACTTATCAAAATACTTCTACTTAACAAAAATGCTTACAATTACATCCTCGTTCAGTTTCATCAACAATTCTACTCGTATGCACCCGTATTCGTACTCGTACAATACACAGCTTTTAGATGTATGTACTATTGGTATATACACTCCAATGATCAGCTCTTAGCAGCCCATGTGAGTCACCTAACACATGTGGGAACCATCATTTGGCAACTAGCATGAAATATCTCATAAAATTACAAAAATATGAGTAATCATTCATGACTTATTTACATGAAAACAAAATTACATATCCTTTATATCTAATCCATACACCAACGACCAAAAACACCTACAAATACTTTCATTCTTCAATTTTCTTCATCTAATTGATCTCTCTCAAGTTCTATCTTCAAGTTCTAAGTGTTCTTCATAAATTCCAAAAGTTCTAGTTTCATAAAATCAAGAATACTTTCAAGTTTGCTAGCTCACTTCCAATCTTGTAAGGTGATCATCCAACCTCAAGAAATCTTTGTTTCTTACAGTAGGTTATCATTCTAATACAAGGTAATAATCATATTCAAACTTTGGTTCAATTTCTATAACTATAACAATCTTATTTCAAGTGATGATCTTACTTGAACTTGTTTTCGTGTCATGATTCTGCTTCAAGAACTTCGAGCCATCCAAGGATCCATTGAAGCTAGATCCATTTTTCTCTTTTCCAGTAGGTTTATCCAAGGAAATTAAGGTAGTAATGATGTTCATAACATCATTCGATTCATACATATAAAGCTATCTTATTCGAAGGTTTAAACTTGTAATCACCAGAACATAGTTTAGTTAATTCTAAACTTGTTCGCAAACAAAAGTTAATCCTTCTAACTTGACTTTTAAAATCAACTAAACACATGTTCTATATCTATATGATATGCTAACTTAATGATTTAAAACCTGGAAACACGAAAAACACCGTAAAACCGGATTTACGCCGTCGTAGTAACACCGCGGGCTGTTTTGGGTTAGTCAATTAAAAACTATGATAAACTTTGATTTAAAAGTTGTTATTCTGAGAAAATGATTTTTATTATGAACATGAAACTATATCCAAAAATTATGGTTAAACTCAAAGTGGAAGTATGTTTTCTAAAATGGTCATCTAGACGTCGTTCTTTCGACTGAAATGACTACCTTTACAAAAACGACTTGTAACTTATTTTTCTGACTATAAACCTATACTTTTTCTGTTTAGATTCATAAAATAGAGTTCAATATGAAACCATAGCAATTTGATTCACTCAAAACGGATTTAAAATGAAGAAGTTATGGGTAAAACAAGATTGGATAATTTTTCTCATTTTAGCTACGTGAAAATTGGTAACAAATCTATTCCAACCATAACTTAATCAACTTGTATTGTATATTATGTAATCTTGAGATACCATAGACACGTATACAATGTTTCGACCTATCATGTCGACACATCTATATATATTTCGGAACAACCATAGACACTCTATATGTGAATGTTGGAGTTAGCTATACAGGGTTGAGGTTGATTCCAAAATATATATAGTTTGAGTTGTGATCAATACTGAGATACGTATACACTGGGTCGTGGATTGATTCAAGATAATATTTATCGATTTATTTCTGTACATCTAACTGTGGACAACTAGTTATAGGTTACTAACGAGGACAGCTGACTTAATAAACTTAAAACATCAAAATATATTAAAAGTGTTGTAAATATATTTTGAACATACTTTAATATATATGTATATATTGTTATAGGTTCGTGAATCAACAGTGGCCAAGTCTTACTTCCCGACGAAGTAAAAATCTGTGAAAGTGAGTTATAGTCCCACTTTTAAAATCTAATATTTTTGGGATGAGAATACATGCAGGTTTTATAAATGATTTACAAAATAGACACAAGTACGTGAAACTACATTCTATGGTTGAATTATCGAAATCGAATATGCCCCTTTTTATTAAGTCTGGTAATCTAAGAATTAGGGAACAGACACCCTAATTGACGCGAATCCTAAAGATAGATCTATTGGGCCTAACAAACCCCATCCAAAGTACCGGATGCTTTAGTACTTCGAAATTTATATCATATCCGAAGGGTGTCCCGGAATGATGGGGATATTCTTATATATGCATCTTGTTATTGTCGGTTACCAGGTGTTCACCATATGAATGATTTTTATCTCTATGTATGGGATGTGTATTGAAATATGAAATCTTGTGGTCTATTGTTACGATTTGATATATATAGGTTAAACCTATAACTCACCAACATTTTTGTTGACGTTTAAAGCATGTTTATTCTCAGGTGAATATTAAGAGCTTCCGCTGTTGCATACTAAAATAAGGACAAGATTTGGAGTCCATGTTTGTATGATATTGTGTAAAAACTGCATTCAAGAAACTGATTTCGATGTAACATATTTGTATTGTAAACCATTATGTAATGGTCGTGTGTAAACAGGATATTTTAGATTATCATTATTTGATAATCTACGTAAAGCTTTTTAAACCTTTCTTTATGAAATAAAGGTTATGGTTTGTTTTAAAAATGAATGCAGTCTTTGAAAAACGTCTCATATAGAGGTCAAAACCTCGCAACGAAATCAATTAATATGGAACGTTTTTAATCAATAAGAACGGGACATTTCAATAAATACATATTAAAACACTACATGTATATACATTTTAACTGAGTCGTTAAGTCATCGTTAGTCGTTACATGTAAGTGTTGTTTTGAAACCTTTAGGTTAACGATCTTGTTAAATGTTGTTAACCCAATGTTTATAATATCAAATGATATTTTAAATTATTATATTATCATGATATTATCATGTATGAATATCTCTTAATATGATATATATACATTAAATGTCGTTACAACGATAATCGTTACATATATGTCTCGTTTCAAAATCATTAAGTTAGTAGTCTTGTTTTTACATATGTAGTTCATTGTTAATATAATTAATGATATGTTTACTTATCATAATATCATGTTAACTATATATATAACCATATATATGTCATCATATAGTTTTTACAAGTTTTAACGTTCGTGAATCACCGGTCAACTTGGGTGGTCAATTGTCTATATGAAACCTATTTCAATTAATCAAGTCTTAACAAGTTTGATTGCTTAACATGTTGGAAACATTTAATCATGTAAATATCAATCTCAATTAATATATATAAACATGGAAAAGTTCGGGTCACTACAGTACCTACCCGTTAAATAAATTTCGTCCCGAAATTTTAAGCTGTTGAAGGTGTTGACGAATCTTCTGGAAATAGATGCGGGTATTTCTTCTTCATCTGATCTTCACGCTCCCAGGTGAACTCGGGTCCTCTACGAGCATTCCATCGAACCTTAACAATTGGTATCTTGTTTTGCTTAAGTCTTTTAACCTCACGATCCATTATTTCGACGGGTTCTTCGATGAATTGAAGTTTTTCGTTGATTTGGATTTCATCTAACGGAATAGTGAGATCTTCTTTAGCAAAACATTTCTTCAAATTCGAGACGTGGAAAGTGTTATGTACAGCCGCGAGTTGTTGAGGTAACTCAAGTCGGTAAGCTACTGGTCCGACACGATCAATAATCTTGAATGGTCCAATATACCTTGGATTTAATTTCCCTCGTTTACCAAATCGAACAACGCCTTTCCAAGGTGCAACTTTAAGCATGACCATCTCTCCAATTTCAAATTCTATATCTTTTCTTTTAATGTCAGCGTAGCTCTTTTGTCGACTTTGGGCGGTTTTCAACCGTTGTTGAATTTGGATGATCTTCTCGGTAGTTTCTTGTATAATCTCCGGACCCGTAATCTGTCTATCCCCCACTTCACTCCAACAAATCGGAGACCTGCACTTTCTACCATAAAGTGCTTCAAACGGCGCCATCTCAATGCTTGAATGGTAGCTGTTGTTGTAGGAAAATTCTGCTAACGGTAGATGTCGATCCCAACTGTTTCCGAAATCAATAACACATGCTCGTAGCATGTCTTCAAGCGTTTGTATCGTCCTTTCGCTCTGCCCATCAGTTTGTGGATGATAGGCAGTACTCATGTCTAGACGAGTTCCTAATGCTTGCTGTAATGTCTGCCAGAATCTTGAAATAAATCTGCCATCCCTATCAGAGATAATAGAGATTGGTATTCCATGTCTGGAGACGACTTCCTTCAAATACAGTCGTGCTAACTTCTCCATCTTGTCATCTTCTCTTATTGGCAGGAAGTGTGCTGATTTGGTGAGGCGATCAACTATTACCCAAATAGTATCAAAATCACTTGCAGTCCTTGGCAATTTAGTGATGAAATCCATGGTAATGTTTTCCCATTTCCATTCTGGGATTTCGGGTTGTTGAAGTAGACCTGATGGTTTCTGATGCTCAGCTTTGACCTTAGAACACGTCAAACATTCTCCTACGTATTTAGCAACATCGGCTTTCATACCCGGCCACCAAAAATATTTCCTGAGATCCTTGTACATCTTCCCCGTTCTAGGATGTATTGAGTATCTGGTTTTATGAGCTTCTCTAAGTACCATTTCTCTCATATCTCCAAATTTTGGTACCCAAATCCTTTCAGCCCTATACCGGGTTCCATCTTCCCGAATATTAAGATGCTTCTCCGATCCTTTGGGTATTTCATCCTTTAAATTTCCCTCTTTTAAAACTCCTTGTTGCGCCTCCTTTATTTGAGTAGTAAGGTTATTATGAATCATTATATTCATAGATTTTACTCGAATGGGTTCTCTGTCCTTCCTGCTCAAGGCATCGGCTACCACATTTGCCTTCCCCGGGTGGTAACGAATCTCAAAGTCGTAATCATTCAACAATTCAATCCACCTACGCTGCCTCATATTCAGTTGTTTCTGATTAAATATGTGTTGAAGACTTTTGTGGTCGGTATATATAATACTTTTGACCCCATATAAGTAGTGCCTCCAAGTCTTTAATGCAAAAACAACCGCGCCTAATTCCAAATCATGCGTCGTATAATTTTGTTCGTGAATCTTCAATTGTCTAGACGCATAAGCAATCACCTTCGTTCGTTGCATTAATACACAACCGAGACCTTGCTTTGATGCGTCACAATAAATCACAAAATCATCATTCCCTTCAGGCAATGACAATATAGGTGCCGTAGTTAGCTTTTTCTTCAATAACTGAAACGCTTTCTCTTGTTCATCATTCCATTCAAATTTCTTCCCTTTATGCGTTAATGCAGTCAAGGGTTTTGCTATTCTGGAAAAGTCTTGGATGAACCTTCTGTAGTAACCAGCTAGTCCTAAAAACTGGCGTATGTGTTTCGGAGTTTTCGGGGTTTCCCACTTTTCAACAGTTTCTATCTTTGCCGGATCCACCTTAATACCTTCTTTGTTCACTATGTGACCGAGGAATTGAACTTCTTCCAACCAAAATGCACACTTTGAAAACTTAGCGTACAATTCTTCCTTCCTCAATACTTCTAACACCTTTCTCAAATGTTCACCGTGTTCTTGGTCATTCTTTGAGTAAATAAGTATGTCATCAATGAAAACAATGATAAACTTGTCAAGGTATGGTCCACACACTCGGTTCATAAGGTCCATGAACACAGCTGGTGCATTAGTTAAACCAAATGGCATGACCATAAACTCGTAATGACCGTAACGTGTTCTGAAAGCAGTCTTTGGAATATCATCTTCTTTCACCCGCATTTGATGATACCCGGAACGTAAGTCAATCTTTGAATAAACAGACGAGCCTTGTAGTTGATCAAATAAGTCGTCGATTCTCGGTAGTGGGTAGCGGTTCTTGATGGTAAGTTTGTTCAACTCTCGGTAGTCGATACACAACCTGAATGTACCATCTTTCTTCTTGACAAACAAAACAGGAGCTCCCCACGGTGATGTGCTTGGTCAAATGAAACCACGCTCTAAAAGTTCTTGTAATTGGCTTTGCAGTTCTTTCATCTCGCTGGGTGCGAGTCTGTAAGGAGCACGAGCTATTGGTGCAGCTCCTGGTACAAGATCTATTTGAAATTCAACGGATCGATGTGGGGGTAATCCCGGTAATTCTTTCGGAAATACATCGGGAAATTCTTTTGCAATGGGAACATCATTGATGCTCTTTTCTTCAGTTTGTACTTTCTCGACGTGTGCTAGAACAGCATAGCAACCTTTTCTTATTAGTTTTTGTGGCTTCAAATTACTAATAAGATGTAGCTTCGTGTTGCCCTTTTCTTCGTACACCATTAAGGGTTTTCCTTTTTCTCGTATAATGCGAATTGCATTTTTGTAACAGACGATCTCTGCTTTCACTTCTTTCAACCTGTCCATACCGATTATCACATCAAAACTCCCTAACTCTACTGGTATCAAATCAATCTTAAATGTTTCGCTAACCAGTTTAATTTCTCGATTCCGACATATATTATCTGCTGAAATTAATTTACCATTTGCTAATTCGAGTAAAAATTTACTATTCAAAGGCGTCAATGGACAACTTAATTTAGCACAAAAATCTCTACTCATATAGCTTCTATCCGCTCCCGAATCAAATAAAACGTAAGCAGATTTATTGTCAATAAGAAACGTACCCGTAACAAGCTCCGGGTCTTCCTGTGCCTCTGCCGCATTAATATTGAAAACTCTTCCGCGGCCTTGTCCATTCGTGTTCTCCTGGTTCGGGCAATTTCTAATAATGTGGCCCGGTTTTCCACATTTATAACAAACTACATTGGCATAACTTGCTCCGACACTACTTGCTCCGCCATTACTCGTTCCGACACCATTTGTTCCTTTCATTCTATTAACCCCTGGTCCGTAGACCTCACACTTCGCCGCGCTATGACCATTTCTTTTACACTTGTTGCAAAATTTGGTGCAGAACCCCGAGTGATACTTTTCACACCTTTGGCATAGCTGCTTCTGATTGTTGTTGTTGTTGCGGTTATTATTGTTGTTGGGATGATTGTTGTAGTTGATGTTGCTGTTGTTGTTGTTGTTATTGTTGGGCCGTTTGTTGTAGTTGCGATTGATGTTGCGATTGTTGGGATAATTGTTGCGATTATTGTTGTAATTGCTGTTGTTGTTGTATTGGTGATTCTTATCACCGTTTTCCTCCCACTTTCTTTTGACTTGCTTCACATTGGCCTCTTCAGCAGTCTGTTCTTTAATTCTTACTTCAATCTGGTTCACTAGTTTGTGAGCCATTCTACATGCCTGTTGTATAGAGGCGGGCTCGTGTGAACTTATATCTTCTTGGATTCTTTCCGGTAATCCTTTCACAAATGCGTCGATCTTCTCTTCCTCATCTTCGAATGCTCCCGGACACAATAGGCACAATTCTGTGAATCGTCTTTCGTACGTGGTAATATCAAATCCTTGGGTTCGTAACCCTCTAAGTTCTGTCTTGAGCTTATTGACCTCGGTTCTGGGACGGTACTTCTCGTTCATCAAGTGCTTGAATGCTGACCACGGTAGTGCGTACGCATCGTCTTGTCCCACTTGTTCTAGATAGGTATTCCACCATGTTAACGCAGAACCTGTGAAGGTATGCGTAGCGTACTTCACTTTGTCCTCTTCAGTACACTTACTTATGGCAAATACCGATTCGACCTTCTCGGTCAACCGTTTCAATCCGATCGGTCCTTCGGTTCCATCAAATTCCAAAGGTTTGCAGGCAGTGAATTCTTTGTAGGTGCATCCTACACGATTTCCTGTACTGCTAGATCCAAGGTTATTGTTGGTATGTAGCGCAGCCTGTACTGCGGCTATGTTTGAAGCTAGAAAAGTACGAAATTCCTCTTCATTCATATTCACGGTGTGTCGAGTAGTCGGTGCCATTTCCTTCAAAATAGTCAAATGGAACAAGTTAATCATACAGAATATTAAGAGTAGTTAATAGTATTTCGTAGCATAATATGAACTCATTTATAAAAGCTTTTTCTTCATATTAGCGTTTTATAAGTTTAAATTCGGGTAGTACCTACCCGTTAAGTTCATACTTAGTAGCTAATATACAATTCAACTGTGATGACCCGGAAATTCCCAATCAAATTTAAACTTAATCTTTATATGAATTCGACACGATAAGCAAAATCTGTAATGTTAAGTCTCGAAAGTTTGAAATCTATATTCATGTAATCAAGTTACCATTTGACCATGCCTGACGATTCACGAACATTTATGTGTATATAGATGTGTGTATATAATAAATACTTATTAAGTGATGGCGTTAACGAGGTATTAGATATAAAATACTTTACAAGAACGTATTTTGTTTCAATATAAGTTTATTATGCTTATCGATGGATTTAGATGAAAATATCAAATGATTGATTTATAAGATACATTGAATTAGGATGAAGAGTCTCTGTTATGAGGTCCACTTTGAATTAGGAAACCCTTACTTTTAACGGTATTCGGAATATTTGAAAAAGTGATTGTATATAAGAACAAAAGTGTTAATTATTGAGGATTAGACAAAAGTTGGTGGAGGATTGAATTTCATAACCCTTGTTATTTGATTCGATCGATACTAAGTTATTTTATTTAGAAAGTTTAAGGAAACTAAAATAAACGTTAGCGTATAAAGGAATTATAGGTTTAGAGTATAAACATTACGTGTTTTATTTATTTATTATTTTTTAATAGACTTTGAACTATTATTAGTTTGAAAAGCTAAATATAATATTATTACGTCAATATTTCCATTATATACGATATATACGAGTGTTTTTTTTAAATGAAATATATATATATATATATATATATATATATATATATTTTACGAGATGATGAATTATTATATTATAATTAGTCAACAAACGTTTTGATCTAAACTAATATCATTAAAATTGTTTTGATAAATAACGAGATTATAGATTATAAAAGTGAATTACTAAAATACTCAAAAGATTAAGTTACACTTTGAGTGGGTTAATTTTTCATTTATTTAAGTCTATATTTTGATAAAGGTACGAGTCATAAAACGTCCTGATTTAAAATAATATATTTTGATAAACAACGAGTCAATGATTTATAGAAGTAAATGACCACAACGGTCAATTTTATAAGTTATATTTTTATAAAAGAAATTTATTGATGAGTGAGTCTAATTTTTGTGAAAGGTACACGTCGCGTAACTTAAAAGGCTAGTTTTCTAAACGTACGAAAGTGCGCTTGAAAAACAGAAAGTGGTTCATGAGTCGTGAGACCACGACCGTGTCATTTTTGTAAAAATTATATTTTTACCATGAGCATAAATATAATATAATATTTAATTAATTCTAAAGATTAAATATATTATATATTAAATAATATATAAAGTTATACATATATGTGATAAACGAGTGTTATAGGTAAAAAGAAGTGTCGTCAACAAAATTTAAGGGCCATGAGCACTACCGTTTTTTTTTTAAGATTATAAAATTAAAATATGGCAATCAACTTGATCTTTTACTGGTCACTTTTGACTATAAAGAAATAATAGAGCATTGCCGACTCACTCTACTTCACGGGTCATCCTCCAACATGGTCCCACAAACAATTTGTATTTTTGAAAGTACTTAAATTTTGCCGTGATTTTTGGGATTAAAACGCGTAGTTATATCACCTCAACCAAGATTTTTAGTTACCAATTAAGTTTAGTATTTCACAAACAAAACAAATAGTTCAAGGCATAAAGAAACATAGAGCAAGCATAGTAGACGGGGAGGTCTTACGTCCCTGATTCGGTGACAATCTTTGAAGGTATAACTTAACTAAACTATAATATTTATATACTAATATGCTTTGATAATTGTATCACATTCATAACTTCAACCGAACCTACACATAAATCCATTAAATATTACACATAGAACTTTCATACTTTATTATATGTTCATCTTAAACCTTATTTTTTTTTTTAACTTAAATAAAGCATTTATTGGAAAACAAAATCACCGAAATTACTTGTTTAATTATTTGTGTATTACTACTAGAGACCTAGTTTTTATATTTCAAGTTCTCAGCTTGAGATAAAATGAAAATAATATGTGGAGTTTTTATCATTTTATAATTATAGATGATACATGATACAAAGTTAAAGACTCCATACAAAATATATATTTTATCCGTTTTAATTAAATAGTTCGGTTTTTATTTTTAGTTTGTTCCAAGTAACTCATTTTCATATATAAATAATAAGATAAAATTCTTTAATATTCGAGTCTTTAAAAAAAAAAAATATTTTGACCTCACTTAATTTCGAGTCATCATTTTTATTTGTAGCTATATACTAATTTTTTTTTTAGTCTTTACCTAACTAGTCATTTATTAATTTATGATTTATAATATTAATTAAATTAATATATAAATTTGAATACTGAGTTCTGTTGTACGAGTTCAAGTAGATGAGTATTTAGTTAAATATACATAATCATCATTTACATGTCTTTTCCCTAAACTCTATATATATATATATATATATATATATATATATATATATATATATATATATATATATATATATATATATATATATATACGTAAAAAAAAGAATTATCTTTTTTGTACAATTTCTGTGCAGATTAAAATGGTTACATGATTTTTATTATTCTCGACATAAAACCTAGACTACAAACATGTTTCCAAAATTTGATTATGAAAATTTAATGATAAATATTAACTACTTAAAATATAGAATAAATATAATTTATTAATATAACATATAATTTATTAATATGACAAGTATATCACTAGTAATATATATATTCGTTCGATTACAATTATATGAGTTAATATATATATAAATGATATAGGTCGTGAATCCGAAGCCAACCCTGCATTGTTCAGTTGTTCAATATCATCATGTGTATTTTTACTACAAAATACAGTATTGTGAGTTTCATTATTCCCTTTTTAAATGCTTTTGCAATATAGATTTTTGGGACTGAGAATGCATGCGCTGTTTTTATAAATGTTTTACGAAATAGACACAAGTAATCAAAACTACATTATATGGTTGAATGATTGAAATCGAATATGCCTTTTTTTATTAAGTCTGGTAATCTAAGAATTAGGGAACAGACACCCTAATTGACGCGAACTCTAAAGATAGATCTATCGGGCCCAACAAGCCCCATCCAAAGTACCGGATGCTTTAGTACTTCGAAATTTATATCATGTCCGATGGAGGATCCCGGAATGATGGGGATATTCTTATATGCATATTGTGAATGTCGGTTACCAGGTGTTCAATCCATATGAATGATATTTTTGTCTCTATGCATGGGACGTTTATTTATGAGAATTGGAAATATGAAATCTTGTGGTCTATTAAAATTATGAAATGATTATTTATGATAAACTAATGAACTCACCAACCTTTTGGTTGACACTTGAAAGCATGTTTATTCTCAGGTACGAAAGAAATCTTCCGCTGTGTACTTGCTCATATTAGAGACATTACTTGGAGTTATTCATGGCATATTTCAAAAGACGTTGCATTCGAGTCGTCGAGTTCATCAAGATTATAATTTAGATAATTATAATTAGATATGTTATGAAATGGTATGCATATCGTCAATTTTCGATGTAAGGAAGTTTGTCTTTTCAAAACGAATGCAATGTTTGTAAAATGTATCATATAGAGGTCAAGTACCTCGCGATGTAACCAACTATTGTGAATCGTTTGTAATCGATGTGGACTTTGTCCGGATGGATTAGGACGGGTCCTTTCAGTTGGTATCAGAGCGGTGGTCTTAGTGAACCGGGTCTTGCATTAGTGTGTCTAACTGATAGTCGTTAAGATGCATTAGTGAGTCTGGACTTCGACCGTGTCTGCATGTCAAAAGTTTTGCTTATCGTTTTTGTCGAAAATCATCTGCTTATCATCCTTAGGAAATTACCTGCTCATTATTCTTAGTCTAGACACGTTTTACTGCATTGACTGCATGAATAGTGTGTAGACAAAAATTCATATCTTAGCGTATCTGTTACTGTAGATCTTGCTTGATATCCCTCGTAAATATCTGCGTAATTTAAGAGATCCTGGTACTACATATATCTATGCATATTATGCATTAAGGATACATCCAACTATCAATTATTGTCACTAAACTCTCCATACCAAAAATCTTTTCGGTGATCGCATAAGATGGCCTCTACGAATCGACCAAGATCCTCTGACTCCGAAGACAGTGTGACAGGAGCGCACCAATCAATCAACTATCGTAATTACTGGAGAAAATGGGGGTGGGTTCGCGACATACTCACCCTATGGAGAAGGGAAGAAGGTACTCCATATCATGAATCGAATCTACCACCTAACCTTGGAGTACTCGACCCGCTCACCGGCGAACCTGTTCGCAACACTGTTTATACCTTTTTTGCCAGAATTTTTCGTCTTGAGACTACCATTAACGGAACTAGAGAAGATATCCGATCTCTACCTCACACTGATAACCAACCAGGGTTAGTAGAAGAAGTTAAAGAACTCCGAGCTCGAGTGTTAACTTTAGAGAACACGGTACACAAATTGCAAGCACCAGCAGTATCACCAACACCAGTAACATCACCAACCTCAGCACCAACAGCACTAGTACCACCAACAACAACATCCGCACCACCAGCTTCGACATCTTATTCTGTACCTCGAGTATAATCATCGTTCTACATAACGTTCTTTATCAATTATCTTCGTTCTTCATGGCGATTATGTAATCTATAATGTTTTAGAGATTATATATTCTTGTTCTAACCAAAAATTATATGAGTTTAATATCATATTAACTCATTAAATCCATGATTACATCTGAAGAAAATATATATGTATATATGTTTTCATAAAGATTGTAATTAAAATTTTTTTTTGTACAAACTGTTAATGGTGAAAATATTTTAACGGGTAGGTAATACCCGAGGAATATTTAGATTTCACATTAATAAGTTACATTGTACGTTCTTCGAAAACATTTGACAAAATAACCATTATGTTTATCTGATTCAACGATCATTACTATCCTACTTACACCCACAGATATACGTATCCGTTCACCGCAGAATAACCATTTTTATTCAATTTCACATTTGGATTTTGACCTATCATAATCCAACGAGTGGCATAATGAAGAAAACATTTGACAAAATAAAATTTGTTAGAAACAAACAAATTAATTATGAGGAAATTTTGTTAAGAATCCACGCTAACAAAATCCTAGTTAACTGTTCCGAGCTAACTGATTACATTTTAATTTATCGCAATTTTATTTATCGTCATTTAATTTCTGTTATTTATTTTACACACTTTAATTATCGGGACACATATACAATGTTTTGACATATCATATCGACCCATCTATATATATATTTCGGAACAACCATAGGCACTCTATATGCAAATGTTGGAGTTAGCTATACATGGTTGAGGTTGATTCCAAAATATATATATACTTTGAGTTGTGATCGAGTCTGAGACGAATACGGGTCACGATACATATTAATTAATTCGAATATTATATATTAAACTATATATGAATTATTGGACTGTTAACTGTGGAATATCAACATTGGACAATTAAAATGAATTAAAATATTAATTATAACATATGAAACTAAACAATTCTTCAAGTTTGCCACTTGATTTCGTCTTAAACCTCATTTGTATCTTCACGATTACAATCTGCGTTCAAACCTTTCGTAATTCTTGAAAACACCTCAATTGGGAGGATGAACCAACCGCACTTCATTTACGGAAGAAAAGATTGATGCGTATAGTTATGCACCTGAAAATTCTCAGAACCTGTATAAATGTTTAACACATATCTGTGATAGCTTCTTTGGCATTGTTATTTTCGAAAATAACAACACAATTTCTTTTTAAATTAGCCAATTTTGTCATAGCTCCAACAAGTCAACTTCGACTTTTCATTCAAAACAACCTTATTATAACCTTGATATTTATATGTGTGCTCTTTATTATTACCGGAGAACCTTTTATATTCCACCATATTACCATCAGCGTTTAATCATCTAAAAACATCATTCTTCTGAAACCACCTCGGATTGACAACCGACGATACAAATATGGCTGCATTAAATGCAGAGGAAACAGTAAAATTGTAGATGGCCTAAATGGCCAAGAGTTTGATGATAAAGAATAGTATGTTGGAAAAGCTCAGAAAAGTTGGAACTGGAAAACGGATTGAGCTAACCACGAAGGAGACCAAGGACAAATACCAGGACCATACCATATATTCAAAGAATCCAGGTGATTCTGGATCCGATGAAACTTTCAAAGAATATCTTGCTCCGAAGTCATGTTAAAATCTTGCGGAAAATCTTTCTCCATCAACCATCGAACTTAGAAATTCCAAAATATTATCATCAATATCTTCGATATTTCTGAGGATATTTTCATAAATACTCTCTTCCGAAATTATATACCTCTTCGTGCTTCCTGTGTATCATTATATTGGAAACATTCAATAGAAAATTTAGTACCGAAAAGCAGATTATACGAAACTAGGAAGAAAGCCGTGGACAAATCACAAAGAATAAGTTTGACTTCAAAGAATCAAATGATTCTGTTTCTGATGAAATCTTTAGCGAATACCTTGCTTCCGAATCTAAACCCTTACGGATAAATTTTCTTCATCATCCATCGATATTAGAAATTCCAAGATATCATCATATCTTTCATTATAAATATCCTCCATAATTCTGAAGATATTTTCATAACTGTTCTTATCTGAAATCATTAATCTCTTCGTGCTATCATGTTACATCATATAGAAACTGTTAGTTTCTATATTATGTAAACTTTCGAGCTTAAAATGTGAATGTTAATGAAGTAATGTTGGGAACTGATGCATGAGTTAGTATAATATAATGACACTTGATCAACGTGATTATATTACAGTAGGTCATGCTGAGTTTCTAATGAGACGTGATGAATCACAGATCATAACGTCATCATGTGCCATGTTACATAACTTTTTCATTCTACTCAACTCCTGAACAAATCAAGAAAATGTATTCTTGATGGTTCTATCTTCCGCGATGTTGATAAATTTGAAAATCAAATCGTGCTATCACGTTCCTTCCTGCTTAGAACATTATAATCATTCGAAACTCTATATCTACAAATTCTGGACCATTATTCGCTTGACTTGAAGTCGGGAAGAGAAAACAAAAGCATAGAGCTTTGAAATTTAAGGGAGAATATAAATCCCGATAGCAACACATAAATTACAAACCGTATATATCAATGTTTATAGAAACATAAATACACGGGAGAATTAAAAACATTATAATCCCAAGGGCGAAGTAGAAGAAAGCAGATTCCTCTGGTGAAAGTTGGAAAAGGAGAATGATTGTTGTGATAGTAAGGATGAGGACAATGATCAGAACTGGATTAAACATTTTCAGAATCTTTTGGATGTATGAAACAAGAAGAAAAGTATAGGAATGGTGAGAATAATGGAACGGAAGAGTTTAATTTATAATGGAAATATCAGACAGAGTAATCGAAGCAGATCACCGTATTTAATTAGAAAGATCTTAATTTCCTCATTCGCCGAAGAATCAAATCTTTTAGATTTCGAAGATTTTCTTTAAATCCCTTGAATTTCGGGATTCAATTGTGACTACGTCAAAAGTTATGGAAAATCTTCATTTATTCATCTCGATCTTTGGTGATAGCATCATTCATACGCTTCGATTAATCGAATCATTTTATTCATATTACTCAATGATGATAAAACTTTATTTATCGACTCATATTCATCATGAAAACATTTTTATTGTTAGTCATAATCATCTCGCTCAAATTTCGGGACGAAATTTCTTTAACGGGTAGGTACTGTGATGACCCGGAAATTCCCAATCAAATTTAAACTTAATCTTTATATGAATTCGACACGATAAGCAAAATCTGTAATGTTAAGTCTCGAAAGTTTGAAATCTATATTCATGTAATCAAGTTACCATTTGACCATGCCTGACGATTCACGAACATTTATGTGTATATAGATGTGTGTATATAATAAATACTTATTAAGTGATGGCGTTAACGAGGTATTAGATATAAAATACTTTACAAGAACGTATTTTGTTTCAATATAAGTTTATTATGCTTATCGATGGATTTAGATGAAAATATCAAATGATTGATTTATAAGATACATTGAATTAGGATGAAGAGTCTCTGTTATGAGGTCCACTTTGAATTAGGAAACCCTTACTTTTAACGGTATTCGGAATATTTGAAAAAGTGATTGTATATAAGAACAAAAGTGTTAATTATTGAGGATTAGACAAAAGTTGGTGGAGGATTGAATTTCATAACCCTTGTTATTTGATTCGATCGATACTAAGTTATTTTATTTAGAAAGTTTAAGGAAACTAAAATAAACGTTAGCGTATAAAGGAATTATAGGTTTAGAGTATAAACATTACGTGTTTTATTTATTTATTATTTTTTAATAGACTTTGAACTATTATTAGTTTGAAAAGCTAAATATAATATTATTACGTCAATATTTCCATTATATACGATATATACGAGTGTTTTTTTTTAAATGAAATATATATATATATATATATATATATATATATATATTTTACGAGATGATGAATTATTATATTATAATTAGTCAACAAACGTTTTGATCTAAACTAATATCATTAAAATTGTTTTGATAAATAACGAGATTATAGATTATAAAAGTGAATTACTAAAATACTCAAAAGATTAAGTTACACTTTGAGTGGGTTAATTTTTCATTTATTTAAGTCTATATTTTGATAAAGGTACGAGTCATAAAACGTCCTGATTTAAAATAATATATTTTGATAAACAACGAGTCAATGATTTATAGAAGTAAATGACCACAACGGTCAATTTTATAAGTTATATTTTTATAAAAGAAATTTATTGATGAGTGAGTCTAATTTTTGTGAAAGGTACACGTCGCGTAACTTAAAAGGCTAGTTTTCTAAACGTACGAAAGTGCGCTTGAAAAACAGAAAGTGGTTCATGAGTCGTGAGACCACGACCGTGTCATTTTTGTAAAAATTATATTTTTACCATGAGCATAAATATAATATAATATTTAATTAATTCTAAAGATTAAATATATTATATATTAAATAATATATAAAGTTATACATATATGTGATAAACGAGTGTTATAGGTAAAAAGAAGTGTCGTCAACAAAATTTAAGGGCCATGAGCACTACCGTTTTTTTTTTAAGATTATAAAATTAAAATATGGCAATCAACTTGATCTTTTACTGGTCACTTTTGACTATAAAGAAATAATAGAGCATTGCCGACTCACTCTACTTCACGGGTCATCCTCCAACATGGTCCCACAAACAATTTGTATTTTTGAAAGTACTTAAATTTTGCCGTGATTTTTGGGATTAAAACGCGTAGTTATATCACCTCAACCAAGATTTTTAGTTACCAATTAAGTTTAGTATTTCACAAACAAAACAAATAGTTCAAGGCATAAAGAAACATAGAGCAAGCATAGTAGACGGGGAGGTCTTACGTCCCTGATTCGGTGACAATCTTTGAAGGTATAACTTAACTAAACTATAATATTTATATACTAATATGCTTTGATAATTGTATCACATTCATAACTTCAACCGAACCTACACATAAATCCATTAAATATTACACATAGAACTTTCATACTTTATTATATGTTCATCTTAAACCTTATTTTTTTTTAACTTAAATAAAGCATTTATTGGAAAACAAAATCACCGAAATTACTTGTTTAATTATTTGTGTATTACTACTAGAGACCTAGTTTTTATATTTCAAGTTCTCAGCTTGAGATAAAATGAAAATAATATGTGGAGTTTTTATCATTTTATAATTATAGATGATACATGATACAAAGTTAAAGACTCCATACAAAATATATATTTTATCCGTTTTAATTAAATAGTTCGGTTTTTATTTTTAGTTTGTTCCAAGTAACTCATTTTCATATATAAATAATAAGATAAAATTCTTTAATATTCGAGTCTTTAAAAAAAAAAAATATTTTGACCTCACTTAATTTCGAGTCATCATTTTTATTTGTAGCTATATACTAATTTTTTTTTTAGTCTTTACCTAACTAGTCATTTATTAATTTATGATTTATAATATTAATTAAATTAATATATAAATTTGAATACTGAGTTCTGTTGTACGAGTTCAAGTAGATGAGTATTTAGTTAAATATACATAATCATCATTTACATGTCTTTTCCCTAAACTCTATATATATATATATATATATATATATATATATATATATATATATATATATATATATATATATATATATATATATATATATATATATACGTAAAAAAAAAGAATTATCTTTTTTGTACAATTTCTGTGCAGATTAAAATGGTTACATGATTTTTATTATTCTCGACATAAAACCTAGACTACAAACATGTTTCCAAAATTTGATTATGAAAATTTAATGATAAATATTAACTACTTAAAATATAGAATAAATATAATTTATTAATATAACATATAATTTATTAATATGACAAGTATATCACTAGTAATATATATATTCGTTCGATTACAATTATATGAGTTAATATATATATAAATGATATAGGTCGTGAATCCGAAGCCAACCCTGCATTGTTCAGTTGTTCAATATCATCATGTGTATTTTTACTACAAAATACAGTATTGTGAGTTTCATTATTCCCTTTTTAAATGCTTTTGCAATATAGATTTTTGGGACTGAGAATGCATGCGCTGTTTTTATAAATGTTTTACGAAATAGACACAAGTAATCAAAACTACATTATATGGTTGAATGATTGAAATCGAATATGCCTTTTTTTATTAAGTCTGGTAATCTAAGAATTAGGGAACAGACACCCTAATTGACGCGAACTCTAAAGATAGATCTATCGGGCCCAACAAGCCCCATCCAAAGTACCGGATGCTTTAGTACTTCGAAATTTATATCATGTCCGATGGAGGATCCCGGAATGATGGGGATATTCTTATATGCATATTGTGAATGTCGGTTACCAGGTGTTCAATCCATATGAATGATATTTTTGTCTCTATGCATGGGACGTTTATTTATGAGAATTGGAAATATGAAATCTTGTGGTCTATTAAAATTATGAAATGATTATTTATGATAAACTAATGAACTCACCAACCTTTTGGTTGACACTTGAAAGCATGTTTATTCTCAGGTACGAAAGAAATCTTCCGCTGTGTACTTGCTCATATTAGAGACATTACTTGGAGTTATTCATGGCATATTTCAAAAGACGTTGCATTCGAGTCGTCGAGTTCATCAAGATTATAATTTAGATAATTATAATTAGATATGTTATGAAATGGTATGCATATCGTCAATTTTCGATGTAAGGAAGTTTGTCTTTTCAAAACGAATGCAATGTTTGTAAAATGTATCATATAGAGGTCAAGTACCTCGCGATGTAACCAACTATTGTGAATCGTTTGTAATCGATGTGGACTTTGTCCGGATGGATTAGGACGGGTCCTTTCATCAACTACTACAATTCTATATGAAAAACTGATTATAATAATATTTCGCGTTCAAACTTTTATACAATATTTTACAAACTTACAATACCGCTTATTTTACATAAAGCATGAAATATAGCACACAATAACTTTGATACAAGATAGTTGGGAAGATAATTCTAGCTAGTACACAAGTCGTTCAGCAAAGGCAATAAAGACACGTAATTCATACGTCCAGAAACAAGTCATGCATTCTGGTTTTACTAGGACTACTTCCCATCCTTGGTCTTGTGCAACATAACCGTTATGGCCGTTGATAAGACAGCGTGTTGTAACGTCGTCAAAGGGACGAGGGTTACGTAATGTCCAACAGTCCCGTAATAATCTAAAAACCTCATTTCTTACCCCAATTACCGACTCCGTCACTTGTGGAAACGTTTTGTTTAATAGTTGTAGCCCGATGTTCTTGTTCTCACTTTGGTGAGAAGCGAACATTACTAATCCGTAAGCATAACATGCTTCTTTATGTTGCATGTTAGCCGCTTTTTCTAAATCACGAAGTCCAATATTCGGATATATTGAGTCAAAATAATTTCTTAACCCGTTGCGTAAAATAGCATTTGGGTTCCCCGCAATATATGCGTCAAAGTAAACACATCGTAACTTATGGGTTTCCCAATGTGATATCCCCCATCTTTCAAACGAAAGTCTCTTATAAACCAAGACATTCTTGGAACGTTCTTCGAATGTCTTACAAACTGATCTCGCCTTAAATAGTTGTGCCGAGGAATTCTGGCCGACTCTAGAGAAGATTTCATCAATCATGTCTCCGGGTAGGTCTCTTAAAATATTGGGTTGTCTATCCATTTTGTGTTTTTAAACTGTAAAATAGACAAGAGTTAGATTCATAAAAAAATACTTATTAATACAAGCAATTTTTACATATATCATAAAGCATAAGAACACTATATTACATATATTACACCACACGAATACAACTATCTTATTCCGACTCGCTCGTTTCTTCTTCTTCGGTTTTGGTTCGTTTTGCCAAGTTTCTAGGGATATATGATGTTCCCCTAATACGAGCCGTCGTTGTCCACATTGGTTTAGAAAAACCTGGTGGTTTAGAGGTTCCCGGGTCATTGTTACAACTTAAGAACTTCGGGGGTTGACGATACATATAAAGTTCATCGGGGTTGGAATTAGATTTCTCTATTTTTATGCCCTTTCCCTTATTATTTTCTTTTGCCTTTTTAAATTCAGTTGGGGTAATTTCTATAACATCATTGGAATTCTCGTCGGAATCCGATTCATCGGGGAATTGGTAATCCTCCCAATATTTTGCTTCCTTGGCGGAAACACCATTGACCATAATTAACCTTGGTCGGTTGGTTGAGGATTCTCTTTTACTTAACCGTTTTATTATTTCTCCCGCCGGTTCTATTTCTTCTTCCGGTTCTGATTCTTCTTCCGGTTCCGATTCTTCTTCCGGTTCCGACTCTTCTTCCGGTTCCTCTTCGGGAACTTGTGAATCAGTCCACGAATCATTCCAATTTACATTTGACTCTTCATTATTATTAGGTGAGTCAATGGGACTTGTTCTAGAGGTAGACATCTATCACATAAAATCAAACGCGTTAAGAGATTAATATATCACATAATATTCACATGTTAAAAATATATAGTTTCCAACAAAATTTGTTAAGCAATCATTTTTCAAGTAAACACGGTCGAAGTCCAGACTCACTAATGCATCCTAACAAACTCGATAAGACACACTAATGCAAAATTCTGGTTCTCTAAGACCAACGCTCGGATACCAACTGAAATGTCCCGTTCTTATTGATTAAAAACGTTCCATATTAATTGATTTCGTTGCGAGGTTTTGACCTCTATATGAGACGTTTTTCAAAGACTGCATTCATTTTAAAACAAATCATAACCTTTATTTCATCAATAAAGGTTTAAAAAGCTTTACGTAGATTATCAAATAATGATAATCTAAAATATCCTGTTTACACACGACCATTACATAATGGTTTACAATACAAATATGTTACAACAAAATAAGTTTCTTGAATGCAGTTTTTACACAATATCATACAAGCATGAACTCCAAATCTCGTCCTTATTTAAGTATGCGACAGCGGAAGCTCTTAATAATCACCTGAGAATAAACATGCTTAAAACGTCAACAAAAATGTTGGTGAGTTATAGGTTTAACCTATATATATCAAATCATAATAATAGACCACAAGATTTCATATTTCAATACACATCCCATACATAGAGATAAAAATCATTCATATGGTGAACACCTGGTAACCGACATTAACAAGATGCATATATAAGAATATCCCCATCATTCCGGGACACCCTTCGGATATGATATAAATTTCGAAGTACTAAAGCATCCGGTACTTTGGATGGGGCTTGTTGGGCCCAATAGATCTATCTTTAGGATTCGCGTCAATTAGGGTGTCTTTTCCCTAATTCTTAGATTACCAGACTTAATAAAAAGGGGCATATTCGATTTCGATAATTCAACCATAGAATGTAGTTTCACGTACTTGTGTCTATTTTGTAAATCATTTATAAACCTGCATGTATTCTCATCCCAAAAATATTAGATTTTAAAAGTGGGACTATAACTCACTTTCACAGATTTTTACTTCGTCGGGAAGTAAGACTTGGCCACTGGTTGATTCACGAACCTATAACAATATATACATATATATCAAAGTATGTTCAAAATATATTTACAACACTTTTAATATATTTTGATGTTTTAAGTTTATTAAGTCAGCTGTCCTCGTTAGTAACCTACAACTAGTTGTCCACAGTTAGATGTACAGAAATAAATCGATAAATATTATCTTGAATCAATCCACGACCCAGTGTATACGTATCTCAGTATTGATCACAACTCAAACTATGTATATTTTGGAATCAACCTCAACCCTGTATAGCTAACTCCAACATTCACATATAGAGTGTCTATGGTTGTTCCGAAATATATATAGATGTGTCGACATGATAGGTCGAAACATTGTATACGTGTCTATGGTATCTCAAGATTACATAATATACAATACAAGTTGATTAAGTTATGGTTGGAATAGATTTGTTACCAATTTTCACGTAGCTAAAATGAGAAAAATTATCCAATCTTGTTTTACCCATAACTTCTTCATTTTAAATCCGTTTTGAGTGAATCAAATTGCTATGGTTTTATATTGAACTCTATTTTATGAATCTAAATAGAAAAGTATAGGTTTATAGTCGGAAAAATAAGTTACAAGTCGTTTTTGTAAAGGTAGTCATTTCAGTCGAAAGAACGACGTCTAGATGACCATTTTAGAAAACATACTTCCACTTTGAGTTTAATCATAATTTTTGGATATAGTTTCATGTTCATAATAAAAATCATTTTCTCAGAATAACAACTTTAAAATCAAAGTTTATCATAGTTTTTAATTAACTAACCCAAAACTGCCCGCGGTGTTACTACGACGGCGTAAATCCGGTTTTACGGTGTTTTTCGTGTTTCCAGGTTTTAAATCATTAAGTTAGCATATCATATAGATATAGAACATGTGTGTAGTTAATTTTAAAAGTCAAGTTAGAAGGATTAACTTTTGTTTGCGAACAAGTTTAGAATTAACTAAACTATGTTCTAGTGATTACGAGTTTAAACCTTCGAATAAGATAGCTTTATATGTATGAATCGAATGATGTTATGAACATCATTACTACCTTAAGTTCCTTGGATAAACCTACTGGAAAAGAGAAAAATGGATCTAGCTTCAACGGATCCTTGGATGGCTCGAAGTTCTTGAAGCAGAATCATGACACGAAAACAAGTTCAAGTAAGATCATCACTTGAAATAAGATTGTTATAGTTATAGAAATTGAACCAAAGTTTGAATATGATTATTACCTTGTATTAGAATGATAACCTACTGTAAGAAACAAAGATTTTTTGAGGTTGGATGATCACCTTACAAGATTGGAAGTGAGCTAGCAAACTTGAAAGTATTCTTGATTTTATGTAACTAGAACTTGTAAAATATATGAAGAACACTTAGAACTTGAAGATAGAACTTGAGAGAGATCAATTAGATGAAGAAAATTGAAGAATGAAAGTGTTTGTAGGTGTTTTTGGTCGTTGGTGTATGGATTAGATATAAAGGATATGTAATTTTGTTTTCATGTAAATAAGTCATGAATGATTACTCATATTTTTGTAATTTTATGAGATATTTCATGCTAGTTGCCAAATGATGGTTCCCACATGTGTTAGGTGACTCACATGGGCTGCTAAGAGCTGATCATTGGAGTGTATATACCAATAGTACATACATCTAAAAGCTGTGTATTGTACGAGTACGAATACGGGTGCATACGAGTAGAATTGTTGATGAAAATGTAATTGTAAGCATTTTTGTTAAGTAGAAGTATTTTGATAAGTGTATTGAAGTCTTTCAAAAGTGTATAAATACATATTAAAACACTACATGTATATACATTTTAACTGAGTCGTTAAGTCATCGTTAGTCGTTACATGTAAGTGTTGTTTTGAAACCTTTAGGTTAACGATCTTGTTAAATGTTGTTAACCCAATGTTTATAATATCAAATGATATTTTAAATTATTATATTATCATGATATTATCATGTATGAATATCTCTTAATATGATATATATACATTAAATGTCGTTACAACGATAATCGTTACATATATGTCTCGTTTCAAAATCATTAAGTTAGTAGTCTTGTTTTTACATATGTAGTTCATTGTTAATATAATTAATGATATGTTTACTTATCATAATATCATGTTAACTATATATATAACCATATATATGTCATCATATAGTTTTTACAAGTTTTAACGTTCGTGAATCACCGGTCAACTTGGGTGGTCAATTGTCTATATGAAACCTATTTCAATTAATCAAGTCTTAACAAGTTTGATTGCTTAACATGTTGGAAACATTTAATCATGTAAATATCAATCTCAATTAATATATATAAACATGGAAAAGTTCGGGTCACTACATTCGTGATTTAGAAAAAGTGGCTAACATGCAACATAAAGAAGCATGTTATGCTTACGGATTAGTAATGTTCGCTTCTCACCAAAGTGAGAACAAGAACATCGGGCTACAACTATTAAACAAAACGTTTCCACAAGTGACGGAGTCGGTAATTGGGGTAAGAAATGAGGTTTTTAGATTGTTACGGGACTGTTGGACATTACGTAACCCTCGTCCCTTTGACGACGTTACAACACGCTGTCTTATCAACGGCCATAACGGTTATGTTCCACAAGACCAAGGATGGGAAGTAATCCTAGTAAAACCAGAATGCATGACTTGTTTCTGGACGTATGAATTACGTGTCTTTATTGCCTTTGCTGAACGACTTGTGTACTAGCTAGAATTATCTTCACAACCATCTTGTATCAAATTTATTGTGTGCTATATTTCATGCTATATGTAAAATAAGCGGTATTGTAAGTTTGTAAAATATTGTGTAAAAGTTTGAACGCGAAATATTATTATAATCAGTTTTTCATATAGAATTGTAGTAGTTGAATTGTATATTAGCTACTAAGTATGAACTTAACGGGTAGGTGCTACCCGAATTTAAACTTATAAAACGCTAATATGAAGAAAAAGCTTATATAAATGAGTTCATATTATGCTACGAAATACTATTAACTACTCTTAATATTCTGTATGATTAACTTGTTCCATTTGACTATTTTGAAGGAAATGGCACCGACTACTCGACACACCGTGAATATGAATGAAGAGGAATTCCGTACTTTTCTAGCTTCAAACATAGCCGCAGTACAGGCTGCGCTACATACCAACAATAACCTTGGATCTAGCAGTACAGGAAATCGTGTAGGATGCACCTACAAAGAATTCACTGCCTGCAAACCTTTGGAATTTGATGGAACTGAAGGACCGATCGGATTGAAACGGTGGACCGAGAAGGTCGAATCGGTGTTTGCCATAAGTAAGTGTACTGAAGAGGACAAAGTGAAGTACGCTACGCATACCTTCACAGGTTCTGCGTTAACATGGTGGAATACCTATCTAGAGCAAGTGGGACAAGACGATTCGTACGCACTACCGTGGTCAGCATTCAAGCACTTGATGAACGAGAAGTACCGTCCCAGAACCGAGGTCAATAAGCTCAAGACAGAACTTAGAGGGTTACGAACCCAAGGATTTGATATTACCACGTACGAAGGACGATTCACAGAATTATGCCTATTGTGTCCGGGAGCATTCGAAGATGAGGAAGAGAAGATCGACGCGTTTGTGAAAGGATTACCAGAAAGAATCCAAGAAGATATAAGTTCACACGAGCCCGCCTCCATACAACAGGCATGTAGAATGGCTCACAAACTAGTGAACCAGATTGAAGAAAGAATTAAAGAACAGACTGCTGAAGAGGCCAATGTGAAACAAGTCAAAAGAAAGTGGGAGGAAAACAGTGATAAGAATCACCAATACAACAACAACAGCAATTACAACAATAATCGCAACAATTATCCCAACAATCGCAACTACAACAAACGGCCCAACAACAACAACAACAACAACAACAGCAACTGCAACTACAACAATCATCCTAACAACAATAATAACCGCAACAACAACAACAATCAGAAGCAGCTATGCCAAAGGTGTGAAAAGTATCACTCGGGGTTCTGCACCAAATTTTGCAACAAGTGTAAAAGAAATGGTCATAGCGCAGCGAAGTGTGAGGTCTACGGACCAGGGGTTAATAGAACGAAAGGAACAAATGGTGTCGAAACGAGTAATGGCGGAGCAAGTAGTGTCGGAGCAAGTTATGCCAATGTAGTTTGTTATAAATGTGGAAAATCGGGCCACATTATTAGAAATTGCCCGAACCAGGAGAACAGGTATGGACAAGGCCGCGGAAGAGTTTTCAATATTAATGCGGCAGAGGTACAGGAAGACCCGGAGCTTGTTACGGGTACGTTTCTTATTGACAATAAATCTGCTTACGTTTTATTTGATTCAGGTGCGGATAGAAGCTATATGAGTAGAGATTTTTGTGCTAAATTAAGTTGTCCATTGACGCCTTTGGATAGTAAATTTTTACTCGAATTATCAAATGGTAAATTAATTTCAGCAGATAATATATGTCGGAATCGAGAAATTAAACTGGTTAGCGAAACATTTAAGATTGATTTGATACCAGTAGAGTTAGGGAGTTTTGATGTGATAATCGGTATGGACTGGTTGAAAGAAGTGAAAGCAGAGATCGTTTGTTACAAAAATGCAATTCGCATTATACGAGAAAAAGGAAAACCCTTAATGGTGTACGGAGAAAAGGGCAACACGAAGCTACATCTTATTAGTAATTTGATATAACGACCCTCATTTTTCCATTATATATTTTTCCAATATTAAATGCCCAAACAATATAATCAAAACTTAATGATTAAACTTTAATCAACAATTGTTAAGTATTAAGAGTTAGAAAACATATTAATTAACTTTGTGCAATAATTGACAAGTTAATAAAAGATGAAAATAATAAACTGTTAGTCGACACTCACTGCTAATTAAAATTTATGCATTTATGTAATATTATAACTGATAACCTATAAGTAATAAATAAAAATTGACATTTATATAAATATTAAAACAATTGAGAACTAAATATATACAAGTCATGAATTAGTAAAAAGAAAATAATACTTATCATGTAGTAAATGTAAAAACTAATAATAGTAATAATAGTAATAATAATGAGACTAAAGAATCTTAAACAATTACATCCTTATGTTGACTAAAAATTAAAATAATATATATATAAACTAGTACCACCTATTGTTGACTAAAAATTATAAAATAAAATAAAATCATTAATTAGAACATCCTTATGTTGACTAACACTCTAATACTTGCACTATATAAACTCCTAGTTTCTCATTCACAAATCACACCAAAATCCTCTCTCAAAAACAATCTCTCCCTCTCCCTCTCTTGTGGTATTCGGATCTTCAAGCTTGTTCTTCGTGTTCTTCAAGAATCTTCAAGGAGTTCTTCAAGATTTTTAAGGCTTTGATCTTCCATCTTCATCGTGTTCATCTTTTCTTTGTTAATTATCTTGAATCTTCAAAGGTATAACATAAACCCTAAACTATTTACATAAACTTTAATCTTTGTTAATTCATATTCATATTATAAACTTGTTATTCATAAGTATATACATAAACACTCCTAGATTTATATATACATATATACATGTAAAAAAAAATATTTTTATGTATATATACGAATTATATATACATATACATATTAAAACCTTAAACCCTAATACTACTTATACTAGTACTTAACATGTATACACTATTACTATTACTAGCACCTATAACCTACTACTTATATTGTAGCACAAAAATATTTTGGGATATGTATTAGAGATGTATAGATCTTCGAACTTTCTTGACGAATGGTTTCTACGAGATTCTAGGCAGAGGGTTTGGATTTCCGATTTAAAGGGTCCTATGGCTCAAGCCCCTAGATCTAAATTAGCCATTCGAAGGGAAAGGGGTGATTGGAAGCTTATCTAATACGGCAAGTATCCTAAAATGAAAAACACTCATAAAAGTAGAAACTCTATAGTCATAGAAACTTAGTAAAATAAGAAACTTTCTAAAAATGGAAACATTATAAAAATAGTAACTTACTAGGAATAGAAACTTAGTAAAACAAACTATACTTAAACACATACTTAAACTTAAACATGGGCAAAACACTTAACTACTCTTAAATGTCAATAGGTTGACTTTCCTGCTCACTCGTTCAACTCTTTATTCCGAGGAATAACTCTCTCTCTACTTACTAAGGTGAATTCATAGCCCCACTCTTTATTGCTAGCAAACTTATTTAACTTATTTGGGGTGAGACACATGCTGCTTTTACTATTTACAATTTAGACACAAGTACCAACTGCTAAAACTATGCTATACCCGGCTACGTCCGACTAAGTCCCTACAGTGATATTTTTAAGTGCTGCGGCATGCTTATTTATTGGGGGTAGGCCTATCGGGAGTAACGTCCCCGATACATTTGACTCAGTCTTTGTATTACTTGATAATGAAATTTAAACCGACAAGGACAGACACAACTTGTCATGGGGCAAACTTGAACGTTTAGTCTAAATATCACGCACTGGCATAACTTTTGGATCTGCGAGATCTACTTTTTGATCCTGCGGGAGATCAACCTTACAAATTAAATCTTGTGGTCTAAAACAAACGGTCAAACTTATTTGTTAAACCTATGAACTTCACTCAACCTTTTGGTTGACACTTTAGCATGTTTTGTCTCAGGTGCTGTTTGATTCAAGCTCTTATACTTACTGCTTATGTGATGCTACTTGGACATAGGATCAAGAGATATCGCATTTATTACTTCTGCATGTGAACATTTCCATTATTGTTATTCCTATCATTGTAACTACGTTTCATTTTCCGCTGCGTGCTCAATAAAGTTTGTTTTATCATTTAGTATTGTTCTCGTATATTATAATATGTTGGTTGATTTGATATTAAGTCACATTTCACCCAGGCCCTAACTGGGGGTGTGACAGATTGGTATCAGAGCAAACCAGGCTGTTATAGAGAACCAGGATTGCATTTTTATGTGTGCCTTACTTGTTAGCTAGGGTGCCTTAGCAATCTAGGAAACTATAACCTTTCCTGCCTTGGACTTAAAGCACTTAGGATTGTCGTATAATCTTAACAATTATGCTTTAATAAACTTGACTCAAAGATTCTAATCAAGGTCTCTTTCCTAATGATAGGATGTCAAGCTCAAACGTTAACAAGCCCAACAAAGCAACTCACAACCCTACCACCGAAGTAGGTGTTGGACACTCTTCAACTTCGAGACCAGTTCGAAGTCCTCTTTATAATCCTGCTTCACCACCGCTGAATTATAGCCCGAATACTATTTTAGATTCACATGGGTCTCCTCAATACTACCCAACTCCGAGAACCCAAGATAAGGGAAAACGGCATGAAGAAGTTGGTCCATCAAGGAAGAGAGCCCGATCTCCTTTTTATGATGGTCCTAAGTATGAAATCATGAGATTACGAAACGATACCGAGAGAAACATTGGAGGTCTACTTCGCCACATGGAAAGAGTGGATCGTCGAATGAAGAAACTTATGAAAGAAAACGTCGAGCTAAGAAAGGAGTTGCTGATGCTAAAGTGCGAGGAAGAACGCAACACTCGCTGGGGAAAGCAATCACTTGCTTACCTCAAGGAGGATGTTGATGTCCGAATGAAAATGGAGAAAGGTCGAGTCGACGAACAACTTGCCATAAGAGAGTACAACACTAATGCCGTAAACAGTCGTGTTACCAACCTTTATGACAACTTCGAGTATCTCTATGAGAAACAAAAGTCGAAAAATGAGAAAGTTGAGGAGTTTATGAAGAAGGTTGGAGACGAAATATGAAGACTACTTCAATCTTAATATTTCCTAGTTATTTTTCCTATTTTCCATCTATGTAAAGGCTGTGCCTTAAACAATTTCTATTTCCGAATCGTGTAATAAAGGCTTATTTAATGCCTCGTTCTAATAATATAAAGTGTTTTATTAATATCATGCGATATCAATACTTTAGTTTATTCATACTTGTGATTACTCAAACTTATAACTTGTTAAACTTATCAAACATATGTTCACTTTTATGTAGTGACATCATGGTTCGTCCAGCTGCACCTACCGTTAACAACGTTGTGTTAACTACTGAGCAATTCCAACAGTTACTCGCTGCTGCCCAAGGCAACGCCCAAGCTAATCATGCTAATACTCAACCAAAATCTTGTTCCTACAAGGACTTTACAAACTGTCACCCTCCCGCTTTTAAGGGAAACGAAGAAGCTGTCGAACTAGTTCGTTGGTTCGAAAAGATGGAATCTATTTTCCGTATTTGCAACTGTGGTGATGATGATCGAGTAAAGTATGCCACTAGCTCGTTGGGTGGTAATGCTTTAACTTGGTGGACTGCTTATGCCAAGTCCGTAGGAATTGATAATGCTAATGCAATTCCATGGGACGAACTCAAAAGTATGATGGTCAACAAATTCTGCCCAAGGAGTCAAGTTCAGAAGCTTGAAGCTGAGTTCTGGGAACTCAGGGTCAAGGGTACTGACATTGAGAATTATACCAATCGTTATCTGGAGCTTTCTACTCTATGTCCTGAAATGTTTCCTACTGAAGCTAGAAGAATTGAGCGGTATATTGAAGGTCTTCCCGAGGATGTTCAAGGGAATGTTATTGCTGCTGAGAAGGTTACTTTGGATGCTGTGATTCTCATGGCACAAAATCTCATGTTGGCCAAGAGAAGAAGGGCGTCGGCCAATAAGCAAGTTGAAACCAAGGGTAATGATGGTAAGAGGAAGTTTGAGCCGTCTCAAGGTTCAACTCAGAATGTTAGTAAAAAGCTTATGGATAGTACAAGGACGAATTATAAGGGCACTTATCCTTTTTGTGTTCGTTGTGAAAGGCATCACCCGGGGCAGTGCACTGCCACTTGTTCGTTGTGTAAGAAAGTGGGACACGTAGCTAAGACGTGTAGGACTCCTCCAAAGAATAAATCTATTGTTCCTGCCAAAGCTCCTCCTACTTGTTATACTTGTGGGGAAAAGGGACACATTAGTCCAAATTGCCCTAAGAAGAGAGATAATCCTGCTACTGGAGCCAATACTACTGCTGCAAAGGGTCGTGCATTTGTTATTACTGCTGCTGAAGCCCGAGATGAAGATGAGGTCATCACGGGTACGTATCTCGTCAATAATTGCTACGCAACTATTTTATTCGATACTGGTGCCGACCGAAGTTACGTATCTAATGAATTTTGTACCCTATTTACTGAAAAGCCTCAACCCTTAGAAACTAAACGATTAGTAGAAGTAGCCAATGGAAAGATCATGAAAGTTGATAAAATTTATAAAAACTGCAACCTAATCTTAGCCAGCAAAGAATTTAAGATAGACCTTTTGCCGGTCGAGCTAGGAAGTTTCGATGTCGTAGTTGGAATGGATTGGTTACGTCCATTAAGAGCTGCGATCATGTGTTACGATAAAACCGTTCATGTTCCATTAGGAAATGGAGAGACTCTTATTATCCAAGGTGAAAAGAGTGGTTCCAATCTCAATATTATCTCCTGTATTAAAACCCGCAAATACCTTATGAAAGGTTATCCAGCTATTCTAGCCCACGTTAATCTGATTGAATCGAAAGAGAAGCGAATTGAAGATGTACCAGTAGTTAAAGACTTTCCCGATGTGTTTCCCGAAGATCTTCCGGGTATTCCACCTCCTCGACAAGTTGAATTCCAAATTGATTTAACTCCTGGTGCTGCTCCTGTTGCTAAAGCACCATACCGTTTAGCACCTTCCGAAATGAAGGAATTATCCAACCAACTCCAAGAACTATTGGATAAAGGTTTCATTCGTCCAAGCTCGTCCCCTTGGGGAGCTCCTATTCTGTTTGTTAAAAAGAAGGATGGTACATTAAGGATGTGCATTGATTACCGCGAACTTAACAAGCTTACTATCAAGAACCGTTATCCGTTGCCACGTATTGATGATCTATTTGACCAACTTCAAGGGTCAAGTGTTTATTCAAAGATTGATTTAAGATCCGGTTATCACCAACTCAAGGTCAAGGAATCCGATATTCCTAAGACTGCTTTTCGCACTCGTTATGGGCACTATGAATTCTGTGTCATGCCTTTTGGTTTAACTAATGCTCCTGCCGTGTTCATGGACCTCATGAATCGTGTTTGTAAACCGTATCTTGACAAATTTGTCATCGTATTCATTGACGACATCTTGATCTATTCGAAGAATGAGAAAGAGCATGAGCAACATTTGCGCATGATTCTTGAACTCTTACGAAAGGAACAACTTTATGCTAAATTTTCTAAGTGCGAGTTTTGGCTCAAAACCGTACAATTTCTCGGACATGTTGTTGATAGAAACGGAATACATGTCGATCCAGCTAAGATTACTGCTATTCAGAACTGGGAGATACCAAAGACTGCAAAGCATATTCGTCAATTTTTGGGACTTGCCGGTTACTATCGAAGGTTTATAAAAGATTTTTCTCTCATTGCCAAACCTCTTACAAAGCTGACTCAAAAAGGGAAGAAATTTGAGTGGTCCGAAGAACAGGAATCTGCTTTCAAGATTCTGAAGGAGAAGTTGACCACAGCCCCGATTCTTTCTTTACCTGAAGGTACCGACGACTTTGTTGTTTACTGCGATGCCTCAAAGCATGGCTTTGGTTGTGTTTTAATGCAACGAGAGAAGGTTATCGCCTATGCATCTAGACAGTTGAAGAAACATGAAGTAAACTATACCACACATGACCTAGAGTTAGGTGCCATGGTATTTGCATTAAAGATATGGAGACATTATCTCTATGGTAATCACTTTACGGTGTACACTGACCATAAAAGTCTTCGACACATCTTTGATCAAAAACAGTTGAATATGAGGCAAAGTCGATGGCTCGAGACATTGAACGATTATTATTGTGAGCTGAAATATCATCCTGGCAAGGCGAATGTAGTTGCCGATGCCCTTAGTCGAAAAGACGATATTAAACGTGTTCGTGCTTTAAACCTAAAAATCAAATCGAATCTTATTTCACGAATCTGTGAAGCTCAATTGGAAGCTATTAGACCGACACTTATCGAAGGTGAAGGACCTATTGGTTTTGAGAACCAACTTCAAGTGAAAGCTAATGGTACACGGTACTTTGGCAATAGAATCTGGGTTCCTCGTTTTGGTAATCTTCGCGAACTAGTCTTGGATGAAGCACATAAGACTAGATATTCTATCCATCCCGGTTCCAGTAAGATGTATCACGATGTGAAGGAATTCTACTGGTGGCCTAACATGAAAGCCGATATTGCTACTTATGTTAGTAAGTGTCTCACTTGTTTGAAAGTCAAGGCCGAACATCAAAAGCCTTCTGGTCTGTTGACACAACCCGACATTCCGCAGTGGAAGTGGGAAGGTATCACTATGGACTTCGTTACTAAGTTACCTAAGACTTCGAACGGTAACGATACTATTTGGGTCGTAGTTGATCGTCTTACTAAATCTGCACATTTCATACCAATCAAGGAAACCGACAAGATGGAGAGATTAGCACAGCTTTATATTAAAGAAATCGTCTCACGTCATGGTGTTCCTATCTCGATCATTTCTGATCGCGATAGTCGATTTGTTTCTAGATTTTGGAAAACTTTACAATCTGCTCTTGGAACTCAACTCGACATGAGTACAGCTTATCATCCGCAAACCGATGGTCAAAGTGAACGAACCATTCAAACTATGGAGGATATGCTACGTGCTTGTGCAATCGATTTCGGCAAAGGATGGGATAGACATCTACCTTTGGTTGAATTTTCTTATAATAACAGTTATCACTCCAGCATTAAGGCTGCACCTTTTGAAGCTTTATATGGACGGAAGTGTAGATCCCCTTTGTGTTGGGATGAACTTGAGGACAGACATTTAACTGGTCCTGAAATTATTCACGAAACTACCGAAAAGATCGTTCAAATCAAGCAACGTTTAGAAACTGCCCGTAGCCGACAGAAAAGCTATGCCAATAAGAAACGAAAAGACATCGAATACCAAGTTGGAGATAAAGTCATGTTGAAAGTATCCCCTTGGAAAGGTGTTGTCCGCTTCGGTAAGCGAAGTAAACTCAGTCCACGATATGTTGGACCATTCACAATCACTAAAAGAGTCGGTCCCGTGGCATACCGATTAGAACTGCCAACCGAACTTAGTCAAGTACATGATGTGTTTCATGTCTCAAATCTTAAACGGTGTCTTGCCGATGACACACTCGTTATTCCTCTGGATGATGTCCGCATTGATGAGCAAATGCACTTCGTTGAAGAACCTATAGAAATCATGGAAGGAGAGGTCAGACAAACGCGTAAAAGCAATATACCTATTGTTAAAGTCCGGTGGAATTCGCGTAGAGGCCCCGAATATACCTGGGAACGCAAAGACCATATGAAACGGAAATATCCCCATCTCTTCTCAACTGCTGATGCAAACGAGAAAACTACCTAAAAACTTCGGGACGAAGTTTTCAATAACGGGGAGGTACTATAACGACCCTCATTTTTCCATTATATATTTTTCCAATATTAAATGCCCAAACAATATAATCAAAACTTAATGATTAAACTTTAATCAACAATTGTTAAGTATTAAGAGTTAGAAAACATATTAATTAACTTTGTGCAATAATTGACAAGTTAATAAAAGATGAAAATAATAAACTGTTAGTCGACACTCACTGCTAATTAAAATTTATGCATTTATGTAATATTATAACTGATAACCTATAAGTAATAAATAAAAATTGACATTTATATAAATAATAAAACAATTGAGAACTAAATATATACAAGTCATGAATTAGTAAAAAGAAAATAATACTTATCATGTAGTAAATGTAAAAACTAATAATAGTAATAATAGTAATAATAATGAGACTAAAGAATCTTAAACAATTACATCCTTATGTTGACTAAAAATTAAAATAATATATATATAAACTAGTACCACCTATTGTTGACTAAAAATTATAAAATAAAATAAAATCATTAATTAGAACATCCTTATGTTGACTAACACTCTAATACTTGCACTATATAAACTCCTAGTTTCTCATTCACAAATCACACCAAAATCCTCTCTCAAAAACAATCTCTCCCTCTCCCTCTCTTGTGGTATTCGGATCTTCAAGCTTGTTCTTCGTGTTCTTCAAGAATCTTCAAGGAGTTCTTCAAGATTTTTAAGGCTTTGATCTTCCATCTTCATCGTGTTCATCTTTTCTTTGTTAATTATCTTGAATCTTCAAAGGTATAACATAAACCCTAAACTATTTACATAAACTTTAATCTTTGTTAATTCATATTCATATTATAAACTTGTTATTCATAAGTATATACATAAACACTCCTAGATTTATATATACATATATACATGTAAAAAAAAATATTTTTATGTATATATACGAATTATATATACATATACATATTAAAACCTTAAACCCTAATACTACTTATACTAGTACTTAACATGTATACACTATTACTATTACTAGCACCTATAACCTACTACTTATATTGTAGCACAAAAATATTTTGGGATATGTATTAGAGATGTATAGATCTTCGAACTTTCTTGACGAATGGTTTCTACGAGATTCTAGGCAGAGGGTTTGGATTTCCGATTTAAAGGGTCCTATGGCTCAAGCCCCTAGATCTAAATTAGCCATTCGAAGGGAAAGGGGTGATTGGAAGCTTATCTAATACGGCAAGTATCCTAAAATGAAAAACACTCATAAAAGTAGAAACTCTATAGTCATAGAAACTTAGTAAAATAAGAAACTTTCTAAAAATGGAAACATTATAAAAATAGTAACTTACTAGGAATAGAAACTTAGTAAAACAAACTATACTTAAACACATACTTAAACTTAAACATGGGCAAAACACTTAACTACTCTTAAATGTCAATAGGTTGACTTTCCTGCTCACTCGTTCAACTCTTTATTCCGAGGAATAACTCTCTCTCTACTTACTAAGGTGAATTCATAGCCCCACTCTTTATTGCTAGCAAACTTATTTAACTTATTTGGGGTGAGACACATGCTGCTTTTACTATTTACAATTTAGACACAAGTACCAACTGCTAAAACTATGCTATACCCGGCTACGTCCGACTAAGTCCCTACAGTGATATTTTTAAGTGCTGCGGCATGCTTATTTATTGGGGGTAGGCCTATCGGGAGTAACGTCCCCGATACATTTGACTCAGTCTTTGTATTACTTGATAATGAAATTTAAACCGACAAGGACAGACACAACTTGTCATGGGGCAAACTTGAACGTTTAGTCTAAATATCACGCACTGGCATAACTTTTGGATCTGCGAGATCTACTTTTTGATCCTGCGGGAGATCAACCTTACAAATTAAATCTTGTGGTCTAAAACAAACGGTCAAACTTATTTGTTAAACCTATGAACTTCACTCAACCTTTTGGTTGACACTTTAGCATGTTTTGTCTCAGGTGCTGTTTGATTCAAGCTCTTATACTTACTGCTTATGTGATGCTACTTGGACATAGGATCAAGAGATATCGCATTTATTACTTCTGCATGTGAACATTTCCATTATTGCTATTCCTATCATTGTAACTACGTTTCATTTTCCGCTGCGTGCTCAATAAAGTTTGTTTTATCATTTAGTATTGTTCTCGTATATTATAATATGTTGGTTGATTTGATATTAAGTCACATTTCACCCAGGCCCTAACTGGGGGTGTGACATTTGAAGGCACAAAAACTAATAAGAAAAGGTTGCTATGCTGTTCTAGCACATGTCGAGAAAGTATAAACTGAAGAAAAGAGCATCAATGATGTACCCATTGCAAAAGAATTTCCCGATGTATTTCCGAAAGAATTACCGGGATTACCCCCACATCGATCCGTTGAATTTCAAATAGATCTTGTACCAGGAGCTGCACCAATAGCTCGTGCTCCTTACAGACTCGCACCCAGCGAGATGAAAGAACTGCAAAGCCAATTACAAGAACTTTTAGAGCGTGGTTTCATTCGACCAAGCACATCACCGTGGGGAGCTCCTGTTTTGGTTGTCAAGAAGAAAGATGGTACATTCAGATTGTGTATCGACTACCGAGAGTTGAACAAACTTACCATCAAGAACCGCTACCCACTACCGCGAATCGACGACTTATTTGATCAACTACAAGGCTCGTCTGTTTATTCAAAGATTGACTTACGTTCCGGGTGAAATGTCCCGTTCTTATTGATTAAAAACGTTCCATATTAATTGATTTCGTTGCGAGGTTTTGACCTCTATATGAGACGTTTTTCAAAGACTGCATTCATTTTAAAACAAACCATAACCTTTATTTCATCAATAAAGGTTTAAAAAACTTTACGTAGATTATCAAATAATGATAATCTAAAATATCATGTTAACACACGACCATTACATAATGGTTTACAATACAAATATGTTACAACAAAATAAGTTTCTTGAATGCAGTTTTTACACAATATCATACAAGCATGGACTCCAAATCTCGTCCTTATTTAAGTATACGACAGCGGAAACTCTTAATAATCACCTGAGAATAAACATGCTTAAAACGTCAACAAAAATGTTGGTGAGTTATAGGTTTAACCTATATATATCAAATCATAATAATAGACCACAAGATTTCATATTTCAATACACATCCCATACATAGAGATAAAAATCATTCATATGGTGAACACCTGGTAACCGACATTAACAAGATGCATATATAAGAATATCCCCATCATTCCGGGACACCCTTCGGATATGATATAAATTTCGAAGTACTAAAGCATCCGGTACTTTGGATGGGGTTTGTTAGGCCCAATAGATCTATCTTTAGGATTCGCGTCAATTAGGGTGTTTGTTCCCTAATTCTTAGATTACCAGACTTAATAAAAAGGGGCATATTCGATTTCGATAATTCAACCATAGAATGTAGTTTCACGTACTTGTGTCTATTTTGTAAATCATTTATAAAACCTGCATGTATTCTCATCCCAAAAATATTAGATTTTAAAAGTGGGACTATAACTCACTTTCACAGATTTTTACTTCGTCGGGAAGTAAGACTTGGCCACTGGTTGATTCACGAACCTATAACAATATATACATATATATCAAAGTATGTTCAAAATATATTTACAACACTTTTAATATATTTTGATGTTTTAAGTTTATTAAGTCAGCTGTCCTCGTTAGTAACCTACAACTAGTTGTCCACAGTTAGATGTACAGAAATAAATCGATAAATATTATCTTGAATCAATCCACGACCCAGTGTATACATATCTCAGTATTGATCACAACTCAAACTATATATATTTTGGAATCAACCTCAACCCTGTATAGCTAACTCCAACATTCACATATTGAGTGTCTATGGTTGTTCCGAAATATATATAGATGTGTCGACATGATAGGTCGAAACATTGTATACGTGTCTATGGTATCTCAAGATTACATAATATACAATACAAGTTGATTAAGTTATGGTTGGAATAGATTTGTTACCAATTTTCACGTAGCTAAAATGAGAAAAATTATCCAATCTTGTTTTACCCATAACTTCTTCATTTTAAATCCGTTTTGAGTGAATCAAATTGCTATGGTTTCATATTGAACTCTATTTTATGAATCTAAACAGAAAAAGTATTGGTTTATAGTCGGAAAAATAAGTTACAAGTCGTTTTTGTAAAGGTAGTCATTTCAGTCGAAAGAACGACGTCTAGATGACCATTTTAGAAAACATACTTCCACTTTGAGTTTAACCATAATTTTTGGATATAGTTTCATATTCATAATAAAAATCATTTTCTCAGAATAACAACTTTTAAATCAAATTTTATCATAGTTTTTAATTAACTAACCCAAAACAGCCCGCGGTGTTACTACGACGGCGTAAATCCGGTTTTACGGTGTTTTTCGTGTTTCCAGGTTTTAAATAATTAAGTTAGCATATCATATAGATATAGAACATGTGTTTAGTTGATTTTAAAAGTCAAGTTAGAAGGATTAACTTTTGTTTGCGAACAAGTTTAGAATTAACTAAACTATGTTCTAGTGATTACAAGTTTAAACCTTCGAATAAGATAGCTTTATATGTATGAATCGAATGATGTTATGAACATCATTACTACCTTAAGTTCCTTGGATAAACCTACTGGAAAAGAGAAAAATGGATTTAGCTTCAACGGATCCTTGGATGGCTCGAAGTTCTTGAAGCAGAATCATGACACGAAAACAAGTTCAAGTAAGATCATCACTTGAAATAAGATTGTTATAGTTATAGAAATTGAACCAAAGTTTGAATATGATTATTACCTTGTATTAGAATGATAACCTACTGTAAGAAAGAAAGATTTCTTGAGGTTGGATGATCACCTTACAAGATTGGAAATGAGCTAGCAAACTTGAAAGTATTCTTGATTTTATGTAACTAGAACTTGTAGAATATATGAAGAACACTTAGAACTTGAAGATAGAACTTGAGAGAGATCAATTAGATGAAGAAAATTGAAGAATGAAAGTGTTTGTAGGTATTTTTGGTCGTTGGTGTATGGATTAGATATAAAGGATATGTAATTTTGTTTTCATGCAAATAAGTCATGAATGATTACTCATATTTTTGTAATTTTATGAGATATTTCATGCTAGTTGCCAAATGATGGTTCCCACATGTGTTAGGTGACTCACATGGGCTGCTAAGAGCTGATCATTGGAGTGTATATACCAATAGTACATACATCTAAAAGCTGTGTATTATACGAGTACGAAATACGGGTGCATACGAGTAGAATTGTTGATGAAACTGAACGAGGATGTAATTGTAAGCATTTTTGTTAAGTAGAAGTATTTTGATAAGTTTATTGAAGTCTTTCAAAAGTGTATTAATACATATTAAAATACTACATGTATATACATTTTAACTGAGTCGTTAAGTCATCGTTAGTCGTTACATGTAAGTGTTGTTTTGAAACCTTTAGGTTAACGATCTTGTTAAATGTTGTTAAGACAATGTTTATAATATCAAATGAGATTTTAAATTATTATATTATCATGATATTATCATGTATGAATATCTCTTAATATGATATATATACATTAAATGTCTTTACAACGATAATCGTTACATATATGTCTCGTTTAAAAATCATTAAGTTAGTAGTCTTGTTTTTACATATGTAGTTCATTGTTAATATACTTAATGATATGTTTACTTATCATAGTATCATGTTAACTATATATATATCCATATATATGTCATCATATAGTTTTTGCAAGTTTTAACGTTCGTGAATCACCGGTCAACTTGGGTGGTCAATTGTCTATATGAAACATATTTCAATTAATCAAGTCTTAACAAGTTTGATTGCTTAACATGTTGGAAACATTTAATCATGTAAATATCAATCTCAATTAATATATATAAACATGGAAAAGTTCGGGTCACTACAGTACCTACCCGTTAAATAAATTTCGTCCCGAAATTTTAAGCTGTTGAAGGTGTTGACGAATCTTCTGGAAATAGATGCGGGTATTTCTTCTTCATCTGATCTTCACGCTCCCAAGTGAACTCGGGTCCTCTACGAGCATTCCATCGAACCTTAACAATTGGTATCTTGTTTTGCTTAAGTCTTTTAACCTCACGATCCATTATTTCGACGGGTTCTTCGATGAATTGAAGTTTTTCGTTGATTTGGATTTCATCTAACGGAATAGTGAGATCTTCTTTAGCAAAACATTTCTTCAAATTCGAGACGTGGAAAGTGTTATGTACAGCCGCGAGTTGTTGAGGTAACTCAAGTCGATAAGCTACTGGTCCGACACGATCAATAATCTTGAATGGTCCAATATACCTTGGATTTAATTTCCCTCGTTTACCAAATCGAACAACGCCTTTCCAAGGTGCAACTTTAAGCATGACCATCTCTCCAATTTCAAATTCTATATCTTTTCTTTTAATGTCAGCGTAGCTCTTTTGTCGACTTTGGGCGGTTTTCAACCGTTGTTGAATTTGGATGATCTTCTCGGTAGTTTCTTGTATAATCTCCGGACCCGTAATCTGTCTATCCCCCACTTCACTCTAACAAATCGGAGACCTACACTTTCTACCATAAAGTGCTTCAAACGGCGCCATCTCAATGCTTGAATGGTAGCTGTTGTTGTAGGAAAATTCTGCTAATGGTAGATGTCGATCCCAACTGTTTCCGAAATCAATAACACATGCTCGTAGCATGTCTTCAAGCGTTTGTATCGTCCTTTCGCTCTGCCCATCAGTTTGTGGATGATAGGCAGTACTCATGTCTAGACGAGTTCCTAATGCTTGCTGTAATGTCTGCCAGAATCTTGAAATAAATCTGCCATCCCTATCAGAGATAATAGAGATTGGTATTCCATGTCTGGAGACGACTTCCTTCAAATACAGTCGTGCTAACTTCTCCATCTTGTCATCTTCTCTTATTGGCAGGAAGTGTACTGATTTGGTGAGACGATCAACTATTACCCAAATAGTATCAAAACCACTTGCAGTCCTTGGCAATTTAGTGATGAAATCCATGGTAATGTTTTCCCATTTCCATTCCGGGATTTCGGGTTGTTGAAGTAGACCTGATGGTTTCTGATGCTCAGCTTTGACCTTAGAACACGTCAAACATTCTCCTACGTATTTAGCAACATCGGCTTTCATACCCGGCCACCAAAAATGTTTCTTGAGATCCTTGTACATCTTCCCCGTTCCAGGATGTATTGAGTATCTGGTTTTATGAGCTTCTCTAAGTACCATTTCTCTCATATCTCCAAATTTTGGTACCCAAATCCTTTCAGCCCTATACCGGGTTCCGTCTTCCTGAATGTTAAGATGCTTCTCCGATCCTTTGGGTATTTCATCCTTTAAATTTCCCTCTTTTAAAACTCCTTGTTGCGCCTCCTTTATTTGAGTAGTAAGGTTATTATGAATCATTATATTCATAGATTTTACTCGAATGGGTTCTCTGTCCTTCCTGCTCAAGGCATCGGCTACCACATTTGCCTTCCCCGGGTGGTAACGAATCTCAAAGTCGTAATCATTCAATAATTCAATCCACCTACGCTGCCTCATATTTAGTTGTTTCTGATTAAATATGTGTTGAAGACTTTTGTGGTCGGTATATATAATACTTTTGACCCCATATAAGTAGTGCCTCCAAGTCTTTAATGCAAAAACAACTGCGCCTAATTCCAAATCATGCGTCGTATAATTTTGTTCATGAATCTTCAATTGTCTAGACGCATAAGCAATCACCTTCGTTCGTTGCATTAATACACAACCGAGACCTTGCTTTGATGCGTCACAATAAATCACAAAATCATCATTACCTTCAGGCAATGACAATATAGGTGCCGTAGTTAGCTTTTTCTTCAATAACTGAAACGCTTTCTCTTGTTCATCATTCCATTCAAATTTCTTCCCTTTATGCGTTAATGCAGTCAAGGGTTTTGCTATTCTGGAAAAGTCTTGGATGAACCTTCTGTAGTAACCAGCTAGTCCTAAAAACTGGCGTATGTGTTTCGGAGTTTTCGGGGTTTCCCACTTTTCAACAGTTTCTATCTTTGCCGGATCCACCTTAATACCTTCTTTGTTCACTATGTGACCGAGGAATTGAACTTCTTCCAACCAAAATGCACACTTTGAAAACTTAGCGTACAATTCTTCCTTCCTCAATACTTCTAACACCTTTCTCAAATGTTCACCGTGTTCTTGGTCATTCTTTGAGTAAATAAGTATGTCATCAATGAAAACAATGACAAACTTGTCAAGGTATGGTCCACACACTCGGTTCATAAGGTCCATGAACACAGCTGGTGCATTAGTTAAACCAAACGGCATGACCATAAACTCGTAATGACCGTAACGTGTTCTGAAAGCAGTCTTTGGAATATCATCTTCTTTCACCCGCATTTGATGATACCCGGAACGTAAGTCAATCTTTGAATAAACAGACGAGCCTTGTAGTTGATCAAATAAGTCGTCGATTCTCGGTAGTGGGTAGCGGTTCTTGATGGTAAGTTTGTTCAACTCTCGGTAGTCGATACACAACCTGAATGTACCATCTTTCTTCTTGACAAACAAAACAGGAGCTCCCCACGGTGATGTGCTTGGTCGAATGAAACCACGCTCTAAAAGTTCTTGTAATTGGCTTTGCAGTTCTTTCATCTCGCTGGGTGCGAGTCTGTAAGGAGCACGAGCTATTGGTGCAGCTCCTGGTACAAGATCTATTTGAAATTCAACGGATCGATGTGGGGGTAATCCCGGTAATTCTTTCGGAAATACATCAGGAAATTCTTTTGCAATGGGAACATCATTGATGCTCTTTTCTTCAGTTTGTACTTTCTCGACGTGTGCTAGAACAGCATAGCAACCTTTTCTTATTAGTTTTTGTGCCTTCAAATTACTAATAAGATGTAGCTTCGTGTTGCCCTTTTCTCCGTACACCATTAAGGGTTTTCCTTTTTCTCGTATAATGCGAATTGCATTTTTGTAACAAACGATCTCTGCTTTCACTTCTTTCAACCAGTCCATACCGATTATCACATCAAAACTCCCTAACTCTACTGGTATCAAATCAATCTTAAATGTTTCGCTAACCAGTTTAATTTCTCGATTTCGACATATATTATCTGCTGAAATTAATTTACCATTTGCTAATTCGAGTAAAAATTTATTATCCAAAGGCGTCAATGGACAACTTAATTTAGCACAAAAATCTCTACTCATATAGCTTCTATCAGCACCCGAATCAAATAAAACGTAAGCAGATTTATTGTCAATAAGAAACGTACCCGTAACAAGCTCCGGGTCTTCCTGTGCCTCTGCCGCATTAATATTGAAAACTCTTCCGCTGCGTTGTCCATTCGTGTTCTCCTGGTTCGGGCAATTTCTAATAATGTGGCCCGGTTTTCCACATTTATAACAAACTACATTGGCATAACTTGCTCCGACACTACTTGCTCCGCCATTACTCGTTCCGACACCATTTGTTCCTTTCGTTCTATTAACCCCTGGTCCGTAGACCTCACACTTCGCCGCGCTATGACCATTTCTTTTACACTTGTTGCAAAATTTGGTGCAGAACCCCGAGTGATACTTTTCACACCTTTGGCATAGCTGCTTCTGATTGTTGTTGTTGTTGCGGTTATTATTGTTGTTGGGATGATTGTTGTAGTTGCTGTTGTTGTTGTTGCTGTTGTTGTTGTTGTTGTTGGGCCGTTTGTTGTAGTTGCGATTGATGTTGTGATTGTTGGGATAATTGTTGCGATTATTGTTGTAATTGCTGTTGTTATTGTATTGGTGATTCTTATCACCGTTTTCCTCCCACTTTCTTTTGACTTGCTTCACATTGGCCTCTTCAGCAGTCTGTTCTTTAATTCTTTCTTCAATCTGGTTCACTAGTTTGTGAGCCATTCTACATGCCTGTTGTATGGAGGCGGGCTCGTGTGAACTTATATCTTCTTGGATTCTTTCCGGTAATCCTTTCACAAACGCGTCGATCTTCTCTTCCTCATCTTCGAATGCTCCCGGACACAATAGGCATAATTCTGTGAATCGTCTTTCGTACGTGGTAATATCAAATCCTTGGGTTCGTAACCCTCTAAGTTCTGTCTTGAGCTTATTGACCTCGGTTCTGGGACGGTACTTCTCGTTCATCAAGTGCTTGAATGCTGACCACGGTAGTGCGTACGCATCGTCTTGTCCCACTTGCTCTAGATAGGTATTCCACCATGTTAACGCAGAACCTGTGAAGGTATGCGTAGCGTACTTCACTTTGTCCTCTTCAGTACACTTACTTATGGCAAACACCGATTCGACCTTCTCGGTCCACCGTTTCAATCCGATCGGTCCTTCGGTTCCATCAAATTCCAAAGGTTTGCAAGCAGTGAATTCTTTGTAGGTGCATCCTACACGATTTCCTGTACTGCTAGATCCAAGGTTATTGTTGGTATGTAGCGCAGCCTGTACTGCGGCTATGTTTGAAGCTAGAAAAGTACGGAATTCCTCTTCATTCATATTCACGGTGTGTCGAGTAGTCGGTGCCATTTCCTTCAAAATAGTCAAATGGAACAAGTTAATCATACAGAATATTAAGAGTAGTTAATAGTATTTCGTAGCATAATATGAACTCATTTATAAAAGCTTTTTCTTCATATTAGCATTTTATAATTTTAAATTCGGGTAGTACCTACCCGTTAAGTTCATACTTAGTAGCTAATATACAATTCAACTACTACAATTCTATATGAAAAACTGATTGTAATAATATCTCACGTTCAAACTTTTATACAATATTTTACAAACTTACAATACCGCTTATTTTACATAAAGCATGAAATATAGCACACGATAACTTTGATACAAGATAGTTGTGAAGATAATTCTAGCTAGTACACAAGTCGTTCAGCAAAGGCAATAAAGACACGTAATTCATACGTCCAGAAACAAGTCATGCATTCTGGGTTTACTAGGACTACTTCCCATCCTTGGTCTTGTGGAACATAACCGTTATGGCCGTTGATAAGACAACGTGTTGTAACGTCGTCAAAGGGACGAGGGTTACGTAATGACCAACAGTCTCGTAATAACCTAAAAACCTCATTTCTTATCCCAATTACCGACTCCGTTACTTGTGGGAACGTTTTGTTTAATAGTTGTAGCCCGATGTTCTTGTTCTCACTTTGGTGAGAAGCGAACATTACTAACCCGTAAGCATAACATGCTTCTTTATGTTGCATGTTAGCTGCTTTTTCTAAATCACGAAGTCCTATATTCGGATATACTGAGTCAAAATAATTTCTTAACCCGTTGCGTAAAATAGCATTTGGGTTCCCCGCAATATATGCGTCAAAGTAAACACATCGTAACTTATGGATTTCCCAATGTGATATCCCCCATCTTCCGAACGAAAGCCTTTTATAAACCAAGGCATTCTTGGAACGTTCTTCGAATGTCTTACAAACTGATCTCGCCTTAAATAGTTGTGCCGAGGAATTCTGACCGACTCTAGACAAGATTTCATCAATCATGTCTCCGGGTAGGTCTCTTAAAATATTGGGTTGTCTATCCATTTCGTGTTTTTATACTGTAAAATAGACAAGAGTTAGATTCATAAAAAAAAATACTTATTAATACAAGCAATTTTTACATATATCATAAAGCATAAGCATACTATATTACATATATTACACCACACGAATATAACTATCTTATTCCGACTCGCTCGTTTCTTCTTGTTCGGTTTTGGTTCGTTATGCCAAGTTTCTAGGGATATATGATGTTCCCCTAATACGAGCCGTCGTTGTCCACATTGGTTTAGAAAAACCTGGTGGTTTAGAGGTTCCCGGGTCATTGTTACAACTTAAGGACTTCGGGGGTTGACGATACATATAAAGTTCATCGGGGTTGGAATTAGATTTCTCTATTTTTATGCCCTTTCCCTTATTATTTTCTTTTGCATTTTTAAATTCAGTTGGGGTAATTTCTATAACATCATCGGAATTCTCGTCAGAATCCGATTCATCGGAGAATTGGTAATCCTCCCAATATTTTGCTTCCTTGGTGGAAACACCATTGACCATAATTAACCTTGGTCGGTTGGTTGAGGATTCTCTTTTACTTAACCGTTTTATTATTTCCCCCACCGGTTCTATTTCTTCTTCCGGTTCCGATTCTTCTTCCGGTTCTGATTCTTCTTCCGGTTCCGACTCTTCTTCCGGTTCCTCTTCGGGAACTTGTGAATCAGTCCACGAATCATTCCAATTTACATTTGACTCTTCAATATTATTAGGTGAGTCAATGGGACTTGTTCTAGAGGTAGACATCTATCACATAATATCAAACACGTTAAGAGATTAATATATCACATAATATTCATATGTTAAAATATATAGTTTCCAACAAAAATGTTAAGCAATCATTTTTAAAGAAAACACGGTCGAAGTCCAGACTCACTAATGCATCCTAACAAACTCGATAAGACACACTAATGCAAATTTTCTGGTTCTCTAAGACCAACGCTCGGATACCAACTGAAATGTCCCGTTCTTATTGATTAAAAACGTTCCATATTAATTGATTTCGTTGCGAGGTTTTGACCTCTATATGAGACGTTTTTCAAAGACTGCATTCATTTTAAAACAAACCATAACCTTTATTTCATCAATAAAGGTTTAAAAAACTTCACGTAGATTATCAAATAATGATAATCTAAAATATCATGTTTACACACGACCATTACATAATGGTTTACATTACAAATATGTTACAACAAAATAAGTTTCTTGAATGCAGTTTTTACACAATATCATACAAGCATGGACTCCAAATCTCGTCCTTATTTAAGTATGCGACAGTGGAAACTCTTAATAATCACCTGAGAATAAACATGCTTAAAACGTCAACAAAAATGTTGGTGAGTTATAGGTTTAACCTATATATATCAAATCATAATAATAGACCACAAGATTTCATATTTCAATACACATCCCATACATAGAGATAAAAATCATTCATATGGTGAACACCTGGTAACCGACATTAACAAGATGCATATATAAGAATATCCCCATCATTCCGGGACACCCTTCGGATATGATATAAATTTCGAAGTACTAAAGCATCCGGTACTTTGGATGGGGTTTGTTAGGCCCAATAGATCTATCTTTAGGATTCGCGTCAATTAGGGTGTCTGTTCCCGAATTCTTAGATTACCAGACTTAATAAAAAGGGGCATATTCGATTTCGATAATTCAACCATAGAATGTAGTTTCACGTACTTGTGTCTATTTTGTAAATCATTTATAAAACCTGCATGTATTCTCATCCCAAAAATATTAGATTTTAAAAGTGGGACTATAACTCACTTTCACAGATTTTTACTTCGTCGGGAAGTAAGACTTGGCCACTGGTTGATTCACGAACCTATAACAATATATACATATATATCAAAGTATGTTCAAAATATATTTACAACACTTTTAATATATTTTGATGTTTTAAGTTTATTAAGTCAGCTGTCCTCGTTAGTAACCTACAACTAGTTGTCCACAGTTAGATGTACAGAAATAAATCGATAAATATTATCTTGAATCAATCCACGACCCAGTGTATACATATCTCAGTATTGATCACAACTCAAACTATATATATTTTGGAATCAACCTCAACCCTGTATAGCTAACTCCAACATTCACATATAGAGTGTCTATGGTTGTTCCGAAATATATATAGATGTGTCGACATGATAGGTCGAAACATTGTATACGTGTCTATGGTATCTCAAGATTACATAATATACAATACAAGTTGATTAAGTTATGGTTGGAATAGATTTGTTACCAATTTTCACGTAGCTAAAATGAGAAAAATTATCCAATCTTGTTTTACCCATAACTTCTTCATTTTAAATCCGTTTTGAGTGAATCAAATTGCTATGGTTTCATATTGAACTCTATTTTATGAATCTAAACAGAAAAAGTATTGGTTTATAGTCGGAAAAATAAGTTACAAGTCGTTTTTGTAAAGGTAGTCATTTCAGTCGAAAGAACGACGTCTAGATGACCATTTTAGAAAACATACTTCCACTTTGAGTTTAACCATAATTTTTGGATATACTTTCATATTCATAATAAAAATCATTTTCTCAGAATAACAACTTTTAAATCAAATTTTATCATAGTTTTTAATTAACTAACCCAAAACAGCCCGCGGTGTTACTACGACGGCGTAAATCCGGTTTTACGGTGTTTTTCGTGTTTCCAGGTTTTAAATCATTAAGTTAGCATATCATATAGATATAGAACATGTGTTTAGTTGATTTTAAAAGTCAAGTTAGAAGGATTAACTTTTGTTTGCGAACAAGTTTAGAATTAACTAAACTATGTTCTAGTGATTACAAGTTTAAACCTTCGAATAAGATAGCTTTATATGTATGAATCGAATGATGTTATGAACATCATTACTACCTTAAGTTCCTTGGATAAACCTACTGGAAAAGAGAAAAATGGATTTAGCTTCAACGGATCCTTGGATGGCTCGAAGTTCTTGAAGCAGAATCATGACACGAAAACAAGTTCAAGTAAGATCATCACTTGAAATAAGATTGTTATAGTTATAGAAATTGAACCAAAGTTTGAATATGATTATTACCTTGTATTAGAATGATAACCTACTGTAAGAAACAAAGATTTCTTGAGGTTGGATGATCATCTTACAAGATTGGAAATGAGCTAGCAAACTTGAAAGTATTCTTGATTTTATGTAACTAGAACTTGTAGAATATATGAAGAACACTTAGAACTTGAAGATAGAACTTGAGAGAGATCAATTAGATGAAGAAAATTGAAGAATGAAAGTGTTTGTAGGTATTTTTGGTCGTTGGTGTATGGATTAGATATAAAGGATATGTAATTTTGTTTTCATGTAAATAAGTCATGAATGATTACTCATATTTTTGTAATTTTATGAGATATTTCATGCTAGTTGTCAAATGATGGTTCCCACATGTGTTAGGTGACTCACATGGGCTGCTAAGAGCTGATCATTGGAGTGTATATACCAATAGTACATACATCTAAAAGCTGTGTATTATACGAGTACGAAATACGGGTGCATACGAGTAGAATTATTGATGAAACTGAACGAGGATGTAATTGTAAGCATTTTTGTTAAGTAGAAGTATTTTGATAAGTTTATTGAAGTCTTTCAAAAGTGTATAAATACATATTAAAACACTAC